>NW_010419497.1:178963-196450 GCF_000710305.1 Buceros rhinoceros silvestris | reverse complement strand
TCCCTGCGGCTTCGCCCTGGGTCTCGGGTCCCCGTGCGCGGGCTCTGCGCTGCTCTGAGGTCAGTCTGGAGGGTTTCTGTGTGTGTTTGTCACCGCTTCCCCCGTGAGCTCGCCCGGTGGTGAGGGTCCGTGCCCGGAGCGCCCTGTGAGCTGCGGGCCCTCGCAGCTCCCAGAGTCGGGCTTCACAGCAGGGTCCTGGGCACCACACTCAGCCGCTGGTTTGGGCAGAGTCTGTCACAGAATCACACACTGGTTTGGGTCGGAAGGGACCTTAAGGGTCATCTAGTTGCAACCCCCTGCCATGGGCGATGCCTTCCACTAGACCAGATTGCAACACATACAGGGACTGGGCATCCACAACCTGCTCCAGTGCCTCACCACCCTCACAGTGAAGAACTTCTTCCTGGTATCTAGTCTAAATCTACCCTCTACCCTCTTTCTGTTTAAATCTGTTACCTCTTGTTCTTCCCTGGTAAACAGCTCTTCCCCATCTTTCCTCTACGCCCCCTTTAAGGCCTGGAAGGTCACTGGAAGGTCTCCCTGGAGCCTTCTCTTCTCCAGACTAAACAACCTCAAGGCTTTCAACTTGTCCTCACAGGGGAGGTGCTTCTGCCCCCGATCATCTTTGTGGCCTTCTCTGGACCTACTCAAGCAGCTCCGTGTCTTCCTCATGCTGAGGACCCCAGAGCTGAACACAGCACTCCAGGTGAGGTCTCATGAGAGTGGAGCAGAGGGGAGGATGTTGTGTTATCTCATGCTACATCAACCTGTTATGTTGCCCTGTCAACAGGCTGCACACTTTTACTCAGACCTTCACTGAGCTTCTCATTTGCTTGCTGAAATCATCTTCCCCAGAAAAGCTTCCACCCTTGATACTATAAATAGCGAGAGGTGAGGAGCTCACCACTTCCTTTGAAGTTTTGCCACAGTGATTAATCACCATCACAATTAAAATGTGCTCCTGCAGTCTAATTTGGCTTTCTCTGGCTCCAGTGGCTGCATACGGGTCTCAGTCATCCTGTCCTTTAGAGTGAAGAGCCCTTGAATCCCTGGTGGTGTCTTTTCTGAAAGTTTTTGTGTGACAATCAGCTTGTCTTTCACTTTTCTGTTGATAACCTGCTTAGACTGAACTCAGCGTCTCTCGCTGTGTTGTGTTTTCCCCAGCAGACGGATCACATTGGCAGCCTCTCCAGTTTAACATCGTGCTTTTGAAACGGCCTCTGCTAAGCGGTGAATATACAGAGGACAGGCGTGCGTGGTGCCGCTAGTCTTATCGAGATATCCTTAAGGAGCTGGATTTTGTCTATCAGATGATACATTTCATAGTGGTATCCACTGTGACTGAGCTGGTAGTAGTCTTCGGGGCTTGAATTACAAAGGTTGCGTGTTTAAAAGCCAAGTTGTTCTTTTTCTTGTTCCTTTCTGACTTGTTTCCCATATGGCACTTCTTTGGCTCAGCCGGAGACGTCTGTCCAAGCCTTTTCATCCTTCTTGTTCAGGGTCATGAACTTCACTTGATCTTGTTTGGAAGCTCTTTCACCCCTTCGGGGCAGAAGCTCCAGATGCTCTCTAGCTCCAGGCCGTTAAGTGGACAGTGGGCCATGCAGGCTCCTGCATGCCAGAAGAAGAACTGGTATCCACAAACCATCAGGAATAGAGAAGCGTATATGCAAAAGTTTTGGTGGTTGACTAGTTGTGGGACTTTACTGGAAATCTCAAGTCTGAGCAGCAATTTCAAGGTATATTTTTGGAGCACGCACTTGTTGACTATTCTGACTTGAACTCCTCTCTGTGATCAGATCAGCGAAAGCAATACAGCTCTAGGGCATGTCTGGACAACCAGATGAAGCCACTTGTCTCCATGCTGTTTGTCCTGGTTTCAGTCAGTGTATTAAGGGTGAAAACTCTGAGAACTTGCTCATATCTGGGTCTCATTTGGTCATATCCAAAGATCTGTAAAGAAAAGCCATCAGCCCCCTCCCTTATGCAGCATTACAAGTCAGATGATAACGTGCTTCCAGTTAAAATACTTGCCTAGATAACTGCCTGATAACACCTCACTGGCTGTTGGTTTCAGCCAGAGCTGACTTGTTGGTTTCAGCAGTGCTTTCTGACGTGGCGCTGTTTGTGCCTAATTACACCTTGGCTCGTGGCTTGAGGCCAAGCTCTCCCCCCATCCTCACTTCCTGCCGTTGGCTCGTGTTTCAGCTTGGCTGCTGGCAAATCAACCATTTTCTCAGGCAGGAAAGATCAAGCCTCACACGAGGAGCAGCTTGACCTTGAACTGTGCCTCCAAGCAGTAGGAACTCAAGGCAGGTAGAGCCAATGACCTGAGGCCATGACTAAGGAAGACAGTGTGGGATTAGCCTGTGTAGGACTTCAGTGTGTTGTCATCTGCCAGTCAAGCAATATCCTGAGCTGTTTCATGTCTGCTTACCAGTGTCATCTCTTTCCACGAGAATTTCCAAAGTTTAGATGCTCTCCTCTAGAGTACTTCCTCCGCTGTGGAAGAAGCCAAGGAGCAGCAGTGAAAAGTCCTGCTTTTGTGGCCTTTCTATGCTTTTTATAGCGTTTCAGAGAATTCTCTCACTCTGGCATTTCAGCAGAACATAGAAAGTCAAACTGAGTAACATCACATCCTAGGGATTTCAGGGGATAAATAGCTGAGGCAGGATTTTTATGGTTTATAAGATCAGAAGCCGCCTGATATTTGTAACGTGCATGTGATTAGCATCAATACTTTAAATATCCCGATATCCTGTACCCTTTTACATAGCATCTGTAGATGGCACTTATGTCAGCTGATTCTGCTCTTACCAGCCATTAATATCTCCTCAGTCTGTGCATAAAACTAAACATAGTGGGTAGCATTGCAGCTCCAGCTTCTGACTGTGTGAAAGTCATGGGCAAAGTCTAGAAATCTTGCTTGCCTGGGGGCTGCTGTGTAGGTGTCACACAAAGATGGGTAGGAGGGGGCTTGGGTTTGCTGGTTACATGGCAGCTGCTTCCTCATGCTGGGGACGAGATACTGAACAGGACAGGAGCCTGTTGCTTGGTTGAGACGGATGTCATGATGGAAGTTTGCCGGTGTGAAGTATGAGGTGTGCAGCAATTAATAAATAGTGGTAAACCTATTTTACAGGGTGTCTTACTAGGGCTCTCCAGTGTTTTGAGGCAGCAGTGAGTTCCCTGGGGTTGTAGGCAGGAGTCTGGAGATGGAGAAGTAGGCTGAGGAGAAAGAGGCTGAAGGGAAAATCAGATGTGTGGATCCAGCCTCCTGCTTGCCAGCCGTGCTTGTACCTCTATGCTGGTATAAGAGGGATGGTGGGATGAAGGTACATTCATTTATTTAGCAGGAACAAAAATCCAATGTCAAATGGAAGGAGCATTTAAAAGCCCTGTGCTTCTAGCTGCTTACCTGGTAAACTGCTTGTACCTGGGTAGATCTTCAGCGTAGCCTTTCTCCCCACCCTCTCAGTGCACTCCCACCCACATGCAATGATTGTAAAGCCTTCGGGGTGAGCATCCGCTTGTACCAAATGCTGTGAATCCCAGTCTTTGCTTCAGACTGCTCTGTGGTTGACAGTAGAAGGATGTTGATATTCTTGAAAATTTGGTTTTGATTGAATAAAGAATAAATGAGTCAAATAGACATACAGAAAACCTTACTTGAATTTGCAGGACACAGGAAAATTTTTCAGTAAGGCCAAGCAATCCAATGCCATATTACCAGCTAAAAGTAGAAGCACTGATCCTTTGAAAACAATGAAAAAAATATTTTGAAAAGGAGACTGATAGTGGTGCAAGGAAAATTACAAAACCCGAAAGAGAGCTGGCTGAGAGAGCTGGGGCCCAAGGCAAGCTGCAATTGTTTCCCCTTTTCTGGAGATAGAAATACCTTTGTCTCAGAGGAAACAGAGCAGACATTCTTTGTAGCTGATTTCCTTCTGACTTCCTCTGTGCTAAGAGATGCATGTTTTCCGAGAGCTTTTTTAGAAACTAAACCTTTCTGCTGTGTTTTCACACTTCAGCAGCTTAAGTCCAGCTAGTTTTCAGTGATACCAGATTTTGCTTACGTTAAAACAACAACAAAAAAACCCCTATATAAACTTCACTTTGCTCTCTAGCAGACCATTTCACCCACTTCAGAGTGTTCATGCACTTCAGCTTCTGCTTTCCTTTATGATCAAGCTGAGTAGGTTGCTGCTGGCAAAGTTCATGCTTGCATTGTTTTCTCCACTGTGTAGTCTGGCATCTGTTTCAGTATTGCTGCTTTGTGTTAGAATTAGCCGAGGAGAAAAAAAAGAAGCGTATTTCTGCAGTACGGTAAGTTTTTGTAATCATTTCCAGATGGTAGATTCCATCCTTCCTTTTCTTATGATTCACTGAAATTCAAAACACTGTGTAGAGTGTTCTGAAGGTAAAGAAGTAGAAATAAAAACCACCTCAGGGAAGGGTTGGTACGACTTGCTTTTTGTGAAAATCTGTCAAAGGAAAAGAAACTTTAAAAATAGGATGTGAATTGTTAGTCACTGAGGAAGGAGTTTAATAATCACACAGAATGCAGAAAATGGCCTAAATAAGCAGTATGATGATAAGGTCATCATCCCAATATCATGAAAATGGAGCATATCTACAGTCTTTACTTCAGTCCTTGCCCAGACGAACCATTTAAAACCACATGCTTGTCCAATGTAATTTTCTCTCTCTGTTAAGGAAAATACAGAATTAGTTGAGCTGACAGCAGAAAGTTTACCAGGGCTGAGCCAGCTCAGACAGCAGCAGCTCCTGCTGTGAGATCCAGGGAGACTGGCTCTGTCCCCATGTGTGAGGACTTATCCACAGAGTGCTGTGGCTTCTCGGACAACCCCTTTTCACTAAGCAAAAAGCTGCTCGCTGAGGAGTTGGTAAAAATCCCCTCCCAGTCACGGGAGGTGCTGAGATTCGCAGCTACCTGGCCCGTCTCTTTCCCCAAGGACTGCACACCAGTGTTTGGTTTTTAAGCGCACCTCTTGCCTTGTTGAGAGTGGGGGCATGTGAGCCTTTTGTGGATGTGGAGAAGATTAGAACGCTGTGTCGTACTAGAGTCATTCGGCAGAGTGGGGCATCGGGGTGGGAAGAGGGACACAAGTTACAGTTTTGTCTGATAAAAGCTATTCAAGAAAAAGTGTAGTTCCTTACTTCCAGATGTTAAAGAAATACTATCTCTTGGCTGTTCTTGTAGCTCTTGGCCTCTGACTTTAGAGGATTGATACCATCAGTTCATTTGTATTGGCTGATACACCGCCAAGAAATCAAACTGAAAGAGGCTTTGTGACAAAGTTGATTTATTTTTTCCAATTAACGTCATCTCCATCAGCTTCAGCAATGATAACATGACACACAGTTGCCATCCTCCTTTTCAAAGTTTGGCAAGGACTGTCTTCCTGATGCTGTGAAGAGGGGATATGCATTTATTTCTACATGTGAGATTTATTTATTCCCTTTTACTTCCATCTCCCATTCATTTATCAGTGCAGGAAAGGATCGTGTCAGTTTAAAACAAACAAAATACCCGATACGTGGGTGGCTCGAGGCTCGTTGCCGATCCCTACAGAAGCTTTCATTGTGCAAAACACCTGTTTGGATGTGGTGGAAGCTGAGAGCTTTGTGGATTCCTGCTCCCCTCCATTTGGGTGGCACCGCTGTACTCTTTAATTGACCAACATGAATCAGGGTGGTTTGGTTTCTGTCTTGTTTCTTTTCATGCCTCCCATTTCTTCAGTAGCGTGATCCTCTTCCAATGTTAAAGTACCTCCCGTTTAGCCTGCAAATGTATTTTACTTCACCTTTAGAGGAATATCCAAAGAAATTAAAGGCCTTGGTGTTTCATCCTTCCATAATCTTGCTTTTGCACAGGGCACATCACGAAGAGCTTCACATGCGTTGTGTAGTCTGCTTGATCCATAGTTTTAAAGCAAAATAAACCTGCTTGGCAAAGCAGGTGATGTAGTGACTTTGTGGCTGTTTGTGAGTTGGCCATTGGCAGGGCACAAACAGAACTACGAGCCTGGAAGAAAAGAAAAAAATACAAAGAAATAGAAATTCTTCCTCATGTTTTGTTGTGGAAGAAATGATTTCCAACACTGACACTGTTGTCACCCAAGGAAGACTCAAGAAAGACCCTGACTTGATAAATTTGCCGACTGTGTGTGGGCTTTTTTCTTTTTCCTGGCACAGATCCTGTTACATACACAGAGGGTCAAATGCTTCTCTTGGTCGTCCTTCAGGGAGACAGCTGGAGAGCTTTAGCGTAACAAAGCACGCGCTCCCCTTTGGCCATTTACCTCTGCGTGAACCGACAGCGGGCACTTGAGACCTGGTCTTGTTCTTGCTGACTGCAAACCGTATCTCTCCTTCAACACACTGCCAAACGAAGTCTATTCTGAGCGAGAGAAGAAGATGTATTATTGGATGCGACTGTCTTTGCCGCAGAGGAGTTTGTCTGGGTCAGCTGGGAAGATGTTACTGGATGGTTTGCAGGGACCTACTGCCACTGGACACTACCCAAGTGTAATTTGTGGGTGCAGCTGGTATTTATTGGTATTTAGTTTGTTATAACTGCTGCAAGAAGTGTATCTGTCTGCGACTGCGCTCAGCTAGCAACTCTGAGTTTGTCTCAGAAGTGAGAACTGTGAATTGAAATGAGGACAAGGACATGTTTAAGTGAAATGGTAAAAAAAAATTATTCTCCCAGATACCAGGACGTGTGTTGTATGTTCTCAGCTGTGAACATGCATGTTTCTATTCCAGGTGTCTGAGCTGTGGGTTTTTTTTTAAAGAACAGTAGGCCATTAACAGTCATCCAGTTTCTCAGCACCTATCTTTCAAATTAAAAATGGTATCAGAAATTTCAACAGTACCCTTAGAAAGTATTTGTTGAAGCTGTTTTTACCAACTTTCACAAAGAAAGGGGATCATCTCTCAGTGGTCCATGTATGGACGCATCCCAAAACACGGTTGTACAGGCACCTTTGCTCCACAGGATGTGCCGGGGGTGAAGTGTGTTGAAACAGAACAATCTGAGATCTTTTACTGCAGCGGATTATTATTACTTTTTTAGCAGAAAAAATCTCTGAACCCGAGATTTAAAACTTTAGTGATGGAAGGCAGAAGAAATGTAAATATTCTCTATTAAATGAAGAATTGCCTGAAGCCTGCTGTGAATAACAGTTGTGTGGGAAGAGACTATCAAAGCGTGAGAGGGATAAGGGCTTCTGAGGAAACCAGAAGGCTTTACGGTTTGAGACTGCTTCAATAATAAATATGCAATCAGTTCAAATTATATGGCAAACTCTTAAATAACGTCAGTGTGTTTTGGCACGATGGTTGAGTTTAAGTGCATTAAGCTTTTCAGTGAGTGGTAATAATACGGCATTAGAGCAATAAGAACGGGATGAGCTTTGCCAAACCTTTCCTTCAGCTCTGTGCCTAAAGGCGTTTTTAAAAGGTAATTTCAATGTGGTTTTAACTGGCTGCAGTACTAACCCAGGAAGGGTGAGGGAAAATCTGGCAAGGGCTGCTGAAGTTTTGAGGTCTTAGATTTTTGGATTACTGTCATAGAGGGATGCAGCTGGGGTATTGTGTGAGCAGAGCTTTGTTACAGCTTGCATAGCTGTAAAGTGAAAGGAGTTTCACAAGCAAAGGAAAAGCAACCAAATGATGTACAAAATTTAATCAGGTGCAGGCTGTGCTTTGGAGGGTTTGCAGAGTGAACTGTCTCACGACCAGCACAAGTGTTGACTTCTTTTCCATCGTGATGATGGTGGAGTCAGTACTGCTGTTGTGCAAAGTCATTTTCATGGGCTGGTCGTCACAAAACTACACTAAAACCAGCTTCTCCAAGAAATATGTTTGGAAGCTCAAGGTCAGCCTTTAGTTTTTTCTGGCTTAATGAAAATTTTGCAAACTTCTTGGCTAATGATTCCACACAGAATCTCTGCACTCAGCTTGTGCAGCTGGTTGGTGCTGATTTGCAGCCTCTTTGGGTATCGCTTTTTAGCTGACCTGAATAAACTAGTCTACCAGGGCTCTGAAAAATTGGGGTGTGACCTCATGGCCACATCTACAGCATCATTTCAGTCTCCCAGCCTGCACACTCAGCAAAGGGAGTGCCAGCACCTTCAGATTCTCTCCATTCAGATAAATTTAATTTCATTTAAAAGAAGAAATTCCATTGCTAGCATTATTTTGTTTGTTGTGTTACCCACATTTCCATATGGGCTGTTGTATTCTGAGTGTTGTATTTTTCTTAGTTTTTCATCAGGATGTGATATTCTTGTATTATCTCGAGGAGTTTTCCTCTGTGTGTCACCTTGCAAATGGCCGGTTTTCACCTTGCGTTCCATTCAGCCTGTGGCTACTCTAAATGCTAAATAACACTGACAAAAGGGTCCTCAGGCCAAGGAGTCAAGAACTTGCCATAATTTCTAAAAATATTTTGGAGTCTTACAGGATGTAAAATCCTATAGAAGTATAGGCCACAGGTGCTGAGGCTGTGTCGTACTTTTAACCCATTTTCAGCTGCTTTGGACTTTTTAGAAAATTTTCCATTCCCTGAAGCCAAATTCATGTGGAATGCTTGCATCACATATTCTGTGGATATTTTTATAACATGCAAATCAATGCCTAAAACTTTTTTTAAGCAAGCTGTAAGGTAAACCTGAGAGACCTCAAGCCTTAGCCAACACCTGTGCAGTTTACTACATATTCACTTGGAAATCGAATCCTGAGAATAAAAAGCCTGTGACTTTTGCAGCATCCTCTTATGGGACAAAGTGGCATTTTGAATTACTGCTTCTTTAGTGAGAAGTACTCTGAGACTAAAATAAGATAATTATGAACAATACAGACTAAATGGTGTTGCTCTCCAAGCCTTAGTTTTTACGTCTGTCTGTCTGTCTGTCTGTCTACCTATCATGACTGGTAAATCAAGTATACAAACACTTGATTTGAAAAGTCTACTTAGATATTTCTTGGTCTATTTAGCACAGCGATAAGGGTATTTCTTAGGAGAACAGCTTGTTCCAAGCTGAGCAAGGAATAACTTATCTCACAAAATGGCAGAACAAGGGCATTACCGCTGGACTGCCAGCATAAAGAACTGGGAGGGTAACATGCCAGAGATGAGTTACAGATACCAAAACACTGCTGTAACTGGAAAGTTTTTTGCCTGCTGGACACCTTATGGAATTTTTTTCTACAAGGTCTGTATTTCATTTTTTTTTTAACACAACACCTGAGAAGGGAACTTTGTTATAGACAGGGTAATTTTTGATATATTCCTTCCGCTATGCACCTTCTCCGAACACAAAAGCAGTAACTTCTGGAGGAAGGGAGAGACAAATGGAAACACACATTTGGAAAATTCTTCACGATTTTCATGAAGTTGTGCTCAAAGAAAAGACAAAGTGATGAAAGACAAAGGAGTGAGAACCTGGTGTGGACTCGTAGTGAGCAGCGCTTGGATCCATTGCTGGGAGGAATTTCCAGGTGGCTGTTGAAGCGCTGCATGATACAGAGGGTTTCTGCGAATGATTTGATATCTAGTACGCAGAAATGAGCTTCAATCCACTCAGTGATGCATGGATAAGGACACCTGGCCAACATCTGGAAAAATTTATAACAGGAGGGGGTCCTGTGCATTCTTTCAGATAGTTTTTGCCTATTACTGTTTCCCCAGAAATGGTTTCCTGTGTATGCTTTGCTTTCAAATGCATAAAAATAACAATTCGCTTTCCAGATCACCATTGTTGGCAGCATGGAGAGAGGAAAAAGCTGTATGAGAGTTGATGAAGAAAAGTCAGCTCTGAATCTGCTCTTCAGAGCTTCTCAAGAAGCTTTTTTCAGAGCATCTCTCTTTGAGGCCAAGCACAATGACTGCTAACAGGGCATGAATGAAGTGAGGATGTGGGCACTCACAAAACCGGTGTAGCTGTACAGTTGAGATCGGATGAAGTGGCCTTAACTGAGGGTATCAGCGTGTCCTACTTAGAGCAAAACGGTGAATAGCTGCGGAGTGTGGAGACTTATTATTTTCCTATAGAAGTAACATAAAGCAGCCTTGGAAGGCCATTGTGCATGTATTTGGCGAGGTTTGGTAGAGAGGAGTTTTTTGATGCAATTCATGCAATATTACCCTGCAGAGAGTCAGAGAGGAAATAAATGTCTCCAGGCGGTGTTCAGAAGAGCTTGTTCCTGGTGATATTGCTGCCTCTTAGAGCAGGAGCTGCTGTGGCAGTAGAAGAGCAGGATGGTGAAAATCTAATTGAAAAGTCACAGTTTGTCCAGAGAAAAAGTTGTCTTTAGTCTTGAGATTTGCAAGGCATGAGGCTTATCTATTCTGCAGCTGACCCAGCTGGGCACAGGATGTGTGCAGAGCTTTCTCCAACAAGCTGGTCTGAGACACAGAGGTGGCTTTTCTGTTAGCCCTGAGTTGGTTGGCAGTACATGGGATTTATGCTGATGTAGGGAAAAAAAACCCCAAACCTTTAAATAAGTGTATTATTTGGTCTCTGAAGTGATTGTTTTGTGATTGCCTGGCAAGGACGTCTCTGCCCCAGGGCTTTCCACTGGAAGGCAGAAGCAGCTCTGATGGGAGTGGTAAGTACTCCCCGGTAAAGGATTTGCCTCTCGCTCAATTTTTAGGGCTCCTGTGCTTTTAAAGAAAGTCAGTCTGTCTTTAATAATGTTGTGACACACAGAAGTACTGGGAACAAAATGATCTTTATTTTCTGGCTGTAGTAACATGACATGGGCCTGAGGTTACAGCCAGTAACACTTTATCCAGTGGCTCTTATGGTTATTGTTATAAAGCTTTATCCTTGTTATCATCAGCATGGTCCTGAATTCATTTTGTCTGTTCTCACAGTGTGGCAGCCAACATGGTCCGTACCGTTCTGACAGACACACTGGAATTGTATCGTGTGGTTAAAGCAGATTCTGTGAGAAACTTCAGCCCACGCAGAAAAATCTTCTGACTGCTTATTCCAGTCTAAACCAACAAAACCAGTGTTTTGTTTTGGCTTTTTTTTTTTTAAAAGTGAGTATCAGCTGCATGTTTGCAAACTGAGCACAATGTACATGTGTTTACAGAGTGTGAAAAAAAATCCCATCTATTTTACTAGGCCATATTTCCAAGGCACCAGGCACTTTCCCTTCTCCTGGAGTTTGGAGATAGTGTTCAAATAATCCTTAGCTTTACAAGATATGAAAATAAATTTGGAGCTAAAAGAGGCAGATTCTTTTCAGGGTTTTTCTTTCATTCTGCCCTACGCAACTATCAGTGCAAACCAGGGCCAATGTCTTTGGCTGTGAAAAAGAGTGAGCTTATAAACATAGTACCACAGTGTTTTGTGCAGGGTGTGTGGCCATAGCCGTGTTAAAAGAATAGCACAAATATTATTACAATAAGTTGTCTATACAAAGAATTTGCTGAAGTCAAATGATCGACTTTGAAGAGTTAACATTTACAACAGGACCGGCCCGTGTGTTCAAGAACAATGGTTGCACTAGATGAGAAAATGAAAGATCAGCCGCCTCTAAGGATCTCTGAAATTCTGCGGTCAAATTCCCATCTCTGATGTGTCACGGAGGAGAGCAAGGTGCGATCTCTCCTTTTGCGGTTACAGAGTGACAGCAGAGCTCTTCCTGGAGACCAAGGCATCGTCCAACCTGCAGAGGTCTGAACCTTCGTGCATCAGGATCTGCCGAGCACATCCCTGCAGCCACACCCGTGCCAGTCCTCTTCCCCAGGGGCTGCTGCAGTAAGGTGGTGCAAAGCGATGCCCCAGTTACAGCCTTCCCGAAAACAGCGAGAAAAGAACTGAGAAAGGAAAGGTCCCGTCTTGCCCCAGGGGAACTGCGACAGCTCCTTTGTCTTCAGGGCCTTCTTCAGATGTTGGCAGTTTAAGGAAAGAACTTGCTTTTCCACAATTAACCCAGTCCTGAAAACAACTGGTTGAAAATCAGGTGGATAACTCTTATTTTGTCACATGGGAGACTTCAGGGAAAACAGATAAACTAGGTAAAAAGGTTAACCATAACAGTACTGCTCAGAGAGGACAAAGAGTCGGAATATGGCCCAATATATCCTACATCCATCCATAGTGAAAACCAGTTTATCTTCCATCGAGATGATACCCTACACCACGCTGTCTCCTGACACGACAATTAGTTGCAGTGGGGGAAAAGCTGCAGATATATTTCAAGGGTTCTCTCAGTGGTTTTCTATGACTGACTTACTTGCTAGTATCATGCTGCTTCTCATCCTGTCTGAACCCTTCTCGTCCTGTCTGAACACGTGTTTTCATTCTTCTCGGAAACACCTAAATTGTATTCCATATGAATTCATTGTTATCTACCATAAGGCTTCCTGGAACTAGAAATGTATTTTAAAGAATCATTAAGGAGGTTGAATGTTCCAATTCTTCCACACAGCAAAAGGCAACACTCAAATTTGCTTCTAGATGCAATCTTAATCCGTGGAACGTCCATTGGGGGGGGATTAATGATGTTGCTTGGCCAAATGCTTGATTATGGGAGAAAAACAGATGAGGAATTTGTTACTTTTTGAAATAAACCAAGAATTTCCATCTCTTTCAAACAAAGCCAAAGCTCTTTGAAACACAGATTGAAGAAGTCAAAATAGGTTTTTCTGCAATTTCTTCTGTTCCCTCATTAGAAGACAATGTTCCCATCAGCTTAAGTGTGGTCAGTACCTGTGTGGCTCAGAGCCAGCTGCCAAGAGGCTGTAAAAATCGACAGCAATTGGAGAGAAAATCGGAGACGAAAAATGGATTGAGCTTCTTCAGCCTTTTTAAAGAGCTGCAGCCAATTTAGAATGGCAAATACACGTAGAGATTTGTTATTCAGAAGCCTACATTGGCTAATTAATGGAAAAATCATAATTTATTTAAAGAGAAGAGGCAAGATTGGGAGATAAATTACAGCTCAATATCCACTTGCACATTGTGCTTTCTGTTCAGTGGGAATTGTTTCTATCAGCAGTAAGAATTAGGTGTAATTAGAAAATTATTTCTTGCGATTGTTTGAGTCCTCGTTTATTAAAAGAAACCCCCAAGATGCTTTTGGCATCTTGAGGTGTTCTCAGCTCGGAAGAATCCCGACCTGGATAGTCCCTGCCATTGCCCTGCCACCAAGCCGTTTACAAATGGAAGCAATGAAGTTATTCTGTCGACATTTCGTGCCACATCCGTTTCTTTTTAAAGAAAATAGTAAGGAAATGTATTACAAACACAAGGCCTGCTTCTGCCTGTACTTTTTCTGTCAGCGTGGAGCTCTTCCAGTGCTGTTAAAGTCACTGGGAGGAGTATCACAATGACAGAACTGGTCTGGACCCACAGGAAAATACAGCGAGTGCTGGTGAGGTGACAGAGGAACTGTGCTCACTAGGGTCGTTGGCAACCCCTCCACGATGTGAGCAGCTGTGTGGTAGCTCTGTTGCACAATCAGATCTCTAAACCAGAGATTTATAACTAGAGTATCCTGTTAGGCCGTTGCTGGTAGATTTTTTTGGAATTTTTAGAACACTGAAAATTATTATTTTTCGAAAAGAAATGGCCCAAATAGTAAAAAGGTAAATGTATTATTTTATAGTTACTATCTTGTTTCCTGTAGTTCTTGTTAGGGTTGCTTATCATAGCTGTGATAAAAAGGAGCTTTTAGAGGTGTGCTTTAGTACCTGCCTTTCCAGAGTATTATTTAAACTTACTTTTCAATGTTGTTTTTTTAATTAGAGATGCAGATATGAATTAGGGCATATGGCCCGAGTCCAATGCTATTGAGTTCAAGAGTAAGACTCTGACTTCAGGGGGTGTTAAATGAGTCACTCTGGCCAAACATTGAAATTTCAGTGTTTTCTTTTCAAGTGTTGAAATACGGGAATCAGTCTCAGATCAGATCCAGCTTTCTTGACTGTTTTTCATCCTTCTCTATGCCTTCAAACAGCTCCTGTTGAAAAAGCAAGGTTTGTTACCGTCTCCAACATGAACAGAGTCGGTTAATTTCTGAAGTCGTGGTATGAACGGCTAGAAAATGAAATTCAGAAGTGAATATTCTTCTTGTGTTGACAGTCTGCTTGCCTTGTGTGAAGAAGTGGTGCTCCCTAAAAATAAGCTCATACACAGTGAACTATGGTTGGCAATGTTTAATAAATGCTGCAGTTTCGGCGTGGGTGTGGGGGTGATTTTCCTTTACTCCCAAACTAAATTATGCTATTTCTTATGAACTTTCGATAGGAAATCTCTGAAGAGTTTAAAGTTTTGATTGATTGCTGTCTTGTCATTTTTGTTTGTTTGTTTTTTCTTTTTCCCTGCAGAATGAGCTTCAGAGAACATAATTCTCACTCCTGGACAAGTTAAGAAGGGAGAAAAAATGCCCTTTTTATAACAAATATTTTGTAGCACAAGGAGTATTCATGCAATAGAAGTATTGGCTAAGAGAGCCAGAAAATTTGACCCAAATATCTGCTGAGAGGTGAGCAATGGTAATCAACTAGCACATTATCTGAAAAGTAAATTATGCATCCAGCCAGACTAGCTATGCTAAAATGAGTGGCAGGAGAAGATGTCAAGAATTTTTTCTTTATGACCTTCATTGGTATATGTTGATTTTTATTTTTTTTTTGGCACTGCCCCAGGCCCCAAGTGAATACAGTTGAATGAGGGGAAAAGGCAGCACATTTTATTGATTCATAATATGAGTTGCTGTAATGTTCTAAGGGAAAACAAAGGGCTTATGTTAGCTATAAGGTACTGTAATATATATTTAACTGGTATAAATTATAAGGTTGTCTCTCCTTAGGAGTATAAAATATAAGGTTGTTTCAGAGCGAATCTGAAGTAAAAAATGATTAAAGCACTGTCCAAAGCAGACAAATTCCTCAAACAAACTCAGTTATTAAAAAGAACACAAACTTACATATGAATTATTGGCTCCCGCTCGGCTTTACCAAAGGCTGCTAACCATTCCCGGTTCGAGATGAAGGGTAATTTTGTCCTGAAGGCAGCACCATGGCACATGATGTATTACAGAAGGGATCAGGTAACTTGACTCAGTTTTACTCCTCGATGCTGTTTCCAGCCAAACTTCCTAAGAATGGGAAGCATCATTTTCTTTGAAAGCTGTGTTCCTTTTGACCTAATAGAATGTGGGATTTGTGTGGATCTAAACAACTTCCAGAGATTCCTGCCTCTCTCTGTGTGTGCTGTCCTGAAATGCATCATCTGTGTCCTTGAGCACCAGCAGAGCTCGCTGTGGTTGAAGGCACTGAACTGGCAAGGTGCATGACAAGGTTTGTGTATGGGCAGCTTGCTGTGGCAATTGAAGAAAACGTAAAATTGTTGTCAGAGGGAAGTTACAGCATCACTTCTGGGTTTAAATGGGCTTTCAGAAAAAGAGGCAACAAAGGCTGAAGACTGACATGGATGCTGCTGTGTAGCATCCCGGGACTCAGCATGCCAGGGACCCACTAGATGGGGGCAATCAGTAGGTTGCTCTGGGACAGGCACAGGACAATCAACTACATGAAACAAGACAGAAGCCCTTGGTTGTGTAAAGTTCATGATGAGCCTGGGGTACCAACACCTTAAACTGTTTGTAGCAATCCCAAAGCCCATGTTCTAAGCACCAAGGAGATAGTATTTCTCAGGAAAAACTGTAACTTGTCACATGCATGATTTATTTTTAGGCTGGAATTGATACACGACCAAAGTAAAAGGGCTCCAAACATAATCACTTGAATACAAATCCTGCAGTTATACAAACAGCAGGAAACACTGTAGAATTTGCCAAACCAGCTATCTAAAATGTGGCTTAAAAGGGTTATGAATATCTAGGGTGAAATTTTGGATCACTCAGAAGAGTGGGAATTTTGCCATTGATCTGAACAAGGCTAGAATTTCTCTCTCCTTAGACTCCCTTCTCTGCATCTTTTCATTTTATTAGCCGTTTTACTTGCTGTTTGCACGCATTTTTATTTTACATGGAGAGATTATATTATGTCAGAATATAATATTTCACAATTGGCAAGACATCCCCTGTCCTGCAACTGCAGTTGTAGTTGCCTGTAGGGAAGCAGCGAGTGGCTAATGGCCAGCAAACGGCAGTATCGAGGAGGGGTTACAAGGGAAGCAGAGCAGTGATGGAGCAGAAGAGGAAAGGGGCCCCTGCCTTGCATTCTTCCGTCTGAGAGTCAGGGAGGAGCTGCAGCCATCTGCGCTCTTAGGCGCTTCTTTTACGCACTCTGCAATGGTAAAACTTGCTGCTGCTGTGGTCATTCAGGCTCTTTTTTCCCCAACGTGAGCTGCAGCATTTTGGCTCTTCCTCCAACTCGCTTCTTGCATGTGTTGGCTGTGGAGCTGGAGAGCCTGCTCCTAAAACTGAGAAGTAGGTGACCTCTGCTCCTTCCCCTGACATATTTTACAATGGGTGTTTCACACACCATCTATGATACTTCACTGGTGACTGGGGAAACACAGCTAGTAGCTGCGCACAAAACACTACTTCTCTGGACCAAGTCCAGCTTTCTGAGTTATTGGAGAAAGGCCCCATCCCTTCCTTTGGCAAATCTTCCAACCCGTCCATCTCTTTTTTTATTTCTTCATAAGGGAAAGGTTGCCTTTAGTAAGAGAAAAAATTCTGTGAAAAATCGACCTGGTACGTTCACTGCTCATGTTTCTCTGCTTCTCAGTATCAAGGAGGCTTTCTGTGCGCACAGGCAGCTTTCAGGAGGCAGGCCAGCCCTCCAGCGGCACCGGCTAGCTCGCTTTGTGCGCCCCTTCGCTCGCAGCAAAGCTGCAGCCCTCAGTGGCGTTGCACTGTATCACGTTCTTTTTGCAGTCCTTCTGGAATGCTTTTTTTCCATCTACTTTATCCAGAGTTTGGTCATATATTATAAGCCTGACAACTCGACACCTATAAAAATTTATGAATTTGTATTAAAACCAGTACTTGATTATGTCAGTGTTTATGAGGCTTCCCATGAGCCCTATATTCTTCAGCTGACTCTAGCTATAGCCCCTCATAATAATAATAAAACAGGCCATATTTCACCATTTTTCTGTTAACATGACTCACTGCTAGCAATTACAGTAGCTACCAGCTCACACTTCTGTTGATTTTAAGGATTTGCTGCCGTGTAAGGGTCTTTGCTGATCTAAACACGTATAGACATATATTGTGTGGGCCTCCTTAACTGGGCTAGAAATAGCTGTGGGCACATTTTTCGGTTTGCAGAGAACAGCGTCTATCTGCAGTTATTCACGCAGGCGTGCGTAGTGACTCATAATGAATGAGTAATTGTGGGTTTATGTCCTGATAATAAGAAAAAATTGAGACCATTAGGTCCATTGTGTTTGCAAATGCTCTGGATGTGGAGACTGACAGAAAAAAAATAAAGAAAAAAAAAGCAAATAAGCTTCTTCCTGC
>NW_010419497.1:174181-178868 GCF_000710305.1 Buceros rhinoceros silvestris | reverse complement strand
CCTGCTGAAGTAACTCTTACTTCCATCCCCTACTTGTCCGGATCAGCCTTAAGTACTTCATTGTGGGGCTTGACAGAGAACGTGCCTGGAGTGCCAGCTACAGCCCAAACACCTAAGCAGCATATGGGTCGTCTTCTGGCTTCTGCAAGGGAAGGTGTTTCACCTGAAGATAATATTTTACAGTCTGGTTTTGGTACTGTGCAATTCTTCTGTCTTCATTATCTGATGTGTAAAGTCAAACTGATGTCTACAGTAAGACCACAAAGGAGAAATAAGAATCTAACATTTTAAACTCGTAGTCAGTGAGTCTGGGGGATTTCTAAGCTTTAGTACTAGCGATGGTAACACAATAGTACTGTTAGGGTAACCATCAGCTGTACAGTGTGCTTGTAACAGAAAGACTCTTACATCCTAAGAATGATAAAGCTGCTTTGAAAAATGAATCAGGGAAACAACTTTTAATAAATATATGTATTTATAACTTTTTTATAAATATATACCTATAATACAAAACACACATCCACGTTATTCTAGTTCAGGATAGCATAATTACTGCAGAGGAAGACCGCAGAGGGGCACAAATAATATATGTGAAACACAGGAGCAAATTTATTTTAATTTCCAGTTTTTTTACTTCCCACAACACATAGCTATAATATTGCTGTAATATGAGAGCTCCACTGGGGTAATTTTTGCTGGTTTGAAGGATGAGCTTGATAGAAGTTGGCTCCCGAAGTTATAGCTGTACATAAATTTACAACTCTTAGTAATGAATATGTAACATACACACAACTTCTAGCCAACAGTTCCATAGCATTGTAACAGATTTTATGGAGATGTAGAATTATGATGGTTCTTGAACTTTTTAGTTCCCGCTGTATCAGGTTGTATCTCCAGGAAAAGAAGAGATGACTTGTGCCTAAATTTAAATGATTTTGAAGTTCTAAATTTAGCAGATGTAGATAACAGCAGTACTACTCTCCAAAGATTTTTTTCATGTCTCAAAATACCTTGTACAATGTAGTTGTCTCAAGATAGTGGTGTGGAGACCCTTCAGGATGGTAGGTCATACTTTTCCAAGTCAGCTCTAGTTACACTCCTTTGGAAAGTGTTTGTTGCATTTGCAGACCTTGAGATTGCTGGTAATGGTACTGTGTTGCATTTTGGAAAGTCCTGCAGGACATATCCCTGTAGCCTGCACAAAAAGAAGGGATTTAGAAATTGGAGTGAAAGGGAAGAGAAACTGGTTGGCTGTCCTATGGGTATAGATAAATCCGTCATGCCGGTGATCTGGAGCAAACTTATAAACCTCTTCTGGAACTTGTACTGCCAGCTATGTGGGCAATGAAAGATCAGGGGGTTTGCAAATGATAAAGAGGAATAATTTAGAAGTTGGGATCTAGATTCACAATAGCAGTTAAAAATCATGTAGGTCAGGAGAAGGTGGTGGTTGCTCCTTTGCACCTATTCCAGTAGAGTAATTAAAACCACCTTCCACTTTTTTTTTTTTTTTTTTTTAAGCAGAGTTTGGAATCCGTATCTTCCATTTCATAAGAATATTTGGTAACCGGTCAGATGGTCAGGATGTCGTAGTCAAATTTCTACTTTACAGACTTCAGGAAAGGAGCTGAATGCTCCTTCCCTGCAGAGTGTTCTGACTACTGGGTAGAGAATATAAAAATGCCAATATTCTTTCTTTCTCTTCCTTATGTGATCAGTTGTGAGTCGTGCCTTTTACTTCTTTTGAAAGTTTCCTGAACTTGTTTCTTACCCTCCTACAGTTAAAATCAAGATAGTTTCTGCACAGTCGTGTGAAAGTCTTAAGAGATATTTGGATGGCTCTGCAAAGCTGACCTGTGGTCTAGCTACAGAGTTACCAAAGTCATGATTTATTTCACTAACATAAATCATGTTCCTTCGTAGAAAGAAAGAATCAAGTTAGTATCATTACATTTTATAAAATATAAGGAAATGATTTCAGGGTCAAGATAGAAATGGCTTTATTTTTAATTAATTTGCTGTTGCAGACTTTCTTCACTTTTATTGCACTAAAATTGTTAACTAGAGACAATTGTGATTTAAAATACCATCCTATTTCCCTCGAGAAAACCTGGAAAAATCTGTATTGGGCACTATGCTTTGTATTTTTGCTAACAAGATCTTGTAACATCCCCACCTTGTGGTTGTTTCTCTGAGTAACCAGCCTAGGCTGCTGCGTCTCGAATGGTAGGTTATATCTGCTCTGGGGCACCGGGTTCTAGGAACACAAATACCATACACTGAGGGATTTTATCTATGAGATTCTTGTACAAAAATGCCCGTTTAGATTAAAATCAGTTCTTTTTTCATGCTGTTATCAGACATTATAATATTGTCTATTTTAGACAACATTGATAATTAAAATCAGGGATAAGTGACTACAGAAGTGATAAACCTATACAATGTCTGAAACTGTCCAATTTGAAAATAACTGTTTCTTACATAAAAAATGCTGTCAAATCAAGTAGTAAGATTACCCAGGAGTTGGGTCAAGAAGATGAATTACCTTTTATTCATCAAAAAAATTGCAAGTATCGCCGTGTTTGATGAAAAGGATTTGATGCAAGTGCCCTTTCAGAGGGTCACAGAGCGAGACAATGATGGAAGAGTAAGCTGGACTTTCTGTTTTACAGTCCCTGGCATTTTACTGTTAGGCTTGCCATCTCTCATCTTCATTTGCTGTATTAATAACGTCAGGAAATTGCCTCTCAACCCTAAGAAACCCCAGATCGCAGGAATTAACTCAGCACTAGTTGCAGAAGTTGAGCTGCTCTTTTTTAACTTTTTCAATTTGCGCATGTAAGAAAAATGTCCCATGATACTTCTGGTATTTCCTTGATCACAATCAGCCAGAAAAATTAGGACATAAGCTATTTTGTGATATTTTGGCACTTCCTGCTCAGACCAGGATTTTAAAATTCCAGTACAGACAAATAAATAGGTGTGATTATGTTATCTAGGCTTTCTAAGATGTCAGAAATACTTTGACTTGGTATTTTAGGTGAAGGTGCCCCCACCTCTTATTTCCAAGTTCCAGTTTTCATTGTAATTATGATTTTATTTTCTCTTTGTTTATTATTTATGGCTACTTCACTTTTCTCCATAGAAATCTCTCCTGGTTTTATTGCAGGCATTGTAACCTCCTCTATAGTGCATCATTTGTGAAGAATACTGAGCAGCCTTTTGTAATGCATCATATAAGGGGAGTATGCTAAGGTCATTGGACACAGTGCCGTGAACATATACAGCGTCATTCCATCTTTCTCCATTTATAGAGGTACCTTAGAGCTAGAAAAGCTGTATTAGATCTGGTCATTGACCTTTTTAGGGGGGCTGGCAGGTTGTGGGGGTGTGTATGTGGGTGGGGGTGTGCTGTCCTCCTTTCCCCTCTAAAAGCAGAACTTTTCTTTAAAGAAAAAGCGCACATCCTATAACTGCTGTGGTGAGATCTGAGACCCAGGGTGCCCTGTCATACTCTGCTGCTTTTCCTTTCCATCTCTCTGACTCATCCTGAGACAGACAGTGATACCCAAAGTGCCCTTTCTGTTCCCCATTCCTACCGGGCTGTGTCCAGTCCCTGAACTGAGAGGAATCATGAGTGAAAATGAGTATTTATCTATTAGTAGAAAGCATAGGACTTCTTTTTTTTTTTTTTCCTGTCAGAACTGTTTTTTTCTGTCCTCAGTGTCCTGTTGAATATTTACCCAAAGCAGGTCTAACCTAGGAGGACTCTAAAGGATCAAATACCTCTCTTCTAGCTCCAGGCACTACAGGTAGCAACAAAACTGCCTCTAGTCAAAAGAATAGAAAATGAGGGTTTTTTTCCTATCTGAATAACCTTCTGTAGGGACCAAAATTTGTGGTGTGATTCTTTGTGGCAGCCTTGCAAAAGCATCAGTTTGGGGGCAATTGTGATTGTATACTGCTAGAGCTGGTAACAAAAATGAAGGTGTTTTATTCTCCTGTCACAAGTGACTTGTCCCGGTGAGCGTGTGAATAAGGTTTTGAATAGGTAGAAAATGCCAAAGTAGGCCAAAGTGTTAGAGGAAATGACTCTCCGTGGGGAATGAGACCGAGAGAAGATGAAGTCTTGGAGAGCTTTTGTTAAATTCAGAGATCAGCTGAGATATAAACCTGACAGAGGAGGAAAGGAAGAGGTTTTGACAGCACTAGCAAGGGGTATATCCTGTGCTTATGCAGTCTGTGCTTCTGAAGCAGGAGGCGCAGTTTTGAGGTGGGGAACGACGCTGGAAGGAGATGCTGCAAGGGTGATGAGGAAAGGTAACAAATGTGGCCAAACATGGGACGGATTAATCTGTAAATATAGATGGCTTCACTGTAGGTGTCAATATCTGAGCTGGACAGCCCAGCCTCCTTAATGGGGCATTCTCAGAAGATTACACAGAGAGGTTGTGTTCCTCACTCACAGCGTCACACAACTGCTCTCTGTTTGTCAGTGTGTGGACTAGTCATGGACTTTATAGTTAGTACAGAAGAGGGGCACTCTGAGGACATGGTTAGCTATGTGCTATCTGGTTAGCTACCTGTGAAGTAGCCATGTAAAGTAAATAACAGACAAATTGTGCTAAAGTTTCTCCTTCCTCTATTGACTACACAGAGAACGAAGACTGATAGCTCAGATACAACA
>NW_010419497.1:153953-174047 GCF_000710305.1 Buceros rhinoceros silvestris | reverse complement strand
AGCGGTTTATGACATAGGCTAGAGAAACCACAGTTGTCCTATTGAAGGACTACAGCTCCAGAGCTGCGGTGCCCCCCACCCTGGCTGCCCTTGGCCCGAGGTGCTGGCGTGGTGTAACCCCAGCTGTGGTGTTCAGAGCTGTCCAGACCATTTAGCAGTCTTTGTAAGATTAGGTGGTGATGACAGGGGACTGAGCTCACTGACACAGTCTGATTTCTGAAACAGAATAGAAAATGTGGTTGCAGCATGTGTCCCCTCATGTGCAGTAGTGTTGATCACCATCCGACGACTGAGCCATGCTGCCCTGCTTCACTGTCGTGATTTCAGACCCCTACTGTGGTACATAGTCACAGAGCTTCGACCAGCAGATCAGCTGGGGGATGGGTGGGCAAACTTTAAAACACTAAAAAAGTTTGTTCAAATAATACATCCAGATGCATATTGGGAAATCTGGAAATCAAGCTTCAATGCCTCCTTTTCTCAGATGTTCACAACGCTGAAAGAAAGCCACACCTTTCAAACTTGTGCTCTGCTGAAGTTCAGTGAGGCTCCAAAGAGTTTTTGAAATGTTGAACTTTTCCTAATTTTTTTTCAAGAGTGAAAATATCACCCCGTTCTGTTTGAAGAAGTCTGCCTCTGACTAATTAAAAGCAGCATGTAGCACACGTTGCAACAGTGCCGTTGTCGCCAAGCCCCGTAGGTGGTCCTGAAGACCACAGGCATTTGTCTCCTGCAGGCTCAGGACTGCTAGCAATGCTCTCATGAACAAGAATGCTCCGGCAGCCCCGGCTCAGGCACCGCCGCCAGTGGAGCCAGCTGGAGCCGTGCCTCAGCTGGGGCTGCAGGATTTGGCCCCGAACCCTTCCAGACAGGATGGATGCTTCAGCCCAGGAAACGCTCTGCACAACAGGCCATCACTCCCAGATCCACTTGATGTTGGTGGGGTGCAGATACTGTGTTAATCTACTGCCACGGCGCAGAATAAAATTGACATTAGTGCCGACTGTACTTGCTGAGCCAAACCCTGCTCAAGTCTTGCTCATTCTGTAGACTGAGATGTGCTTAGAATGCTCAAAACCTAAAATGTGTATTTTAAATCAGCAAAAGCATCCTAATGAGGTCTTAGGGGGTGTTGGCTGTGTGCACATACACACAAAATTCGATTACCAAAAGTATGAGTTAAGTTAAAAGTCAGCTCTGTGGTGTTCAGAATGATCTGATGGAGAGCATAAGGGGATATAGCTTATTTTCTGACTCTGTTCAGGCATCTGTAAAGTAGTAACAACAACATTTCCCCTCCAAGCTGCTCTAAGGTGCAGCTGCTCACTGTCTGATAGCACAGCTTGCAATGCTGCTGGTGGGCAAGATTACTCAGGGCAGAGCAATATCATGACAGAAGTTTCAAAGCAGGCTTTTTCTTTGCAGTTGAAGGGAAGTTCCACTTAAAACAATTGCTACCACGACATGCAACCATGCTGATTATGGAGATTCTGATCTATTATCCTCATTTTTACTGAAAGGCAAGCCCCCCAGCTCAGAAAACGGGAATACTGGGTTTTGATGTTTATCTGAAATTAATTCTTCATCTACTAGAATACCTATTTGAAAGTATTTAAATGAACACTGAATGTTCAGAATTTGAAATTTTCTGATATGAGATTTTCGTCCTGATGATGCCAGGAGACTAAAAGTCAACAATGTTCCTTTTGTAATTAAGCAGAGCAGCTATTTATACTGCCAGCTGCCGGCTGCATTCCAGTGCAAAGTGCACTCATGGCATCAATTTAAAGGGCATATGTTGGAGGCAAACACACGACTGTGGTTTGGAAGGAGGTATGGAGCGAAAGTCTCTGAAGGGCCTAAGTCTCTTCAAGGAGTGAGACTTCAAGGACACTCAGCTGACTGAAAATTTTACCCAGGCTTTCCAGAAACAGAAGGTGACTTAAAGTTGGCCGCCATCCTTGGTAGCCACAGAAATTTCCACACTTTTGGGATAGGTTTTATTCAAGTTACTCCGGATGTACTTGCCCTGATTCCCGCGTTAAAAGAAGGTAAAATTTAATTAAAAATGTTTGCTTTTACTTCAGTGGCAGCAGAATTAATTCCTGAGTCACTTGTCAGTAGAAGACTCAAATTTCTTTACTCCTTTTAATGGGAATAATTTTCATTCTTGTAAATTTAAGCTTCAATACTCCTTACGTATGTAAGGTGCATTATTAAAAAAATCCACCTTTAGGAGAGCAAAGCATTTTCTCTCTAACATTCCCAGTTACTACCAGTCTAAAGAGGAAAAAGCCCAAGTTTGCCCTCGAATGTTTTACTGCATGGCTGAAACCGCATTCTGCATGGAAGCATTTTATCAAGTACCTTATTTTTCTACACATTCCTGGAGGACCTGCAAAGGAGGAGCTTGTCAGCTAAATTGAAAACATACTAATAAAGTTAAAAAGTTAATGGGAGACATTTGCAATTTCCCAATAATTTTCCTGGTGACTTAAATGCGAAATAACTGTGTACACTCTGCTACTGTTTTCCTTACATCTTTGTATCGAGTGACACGCAGAAGAATTAGTGCCGGATATCTACCATTTGTCGCACACCTATCAAATTCTAGTTTCGCTCGGCAAACTTACAGTTCAGGTGGCCAGATCTCTGTGTGTCTGGGAGGCTATTTTCAATTACTTTTAAGTAATAATGTGTGTTTTATAACTCGAACCACTTGTATAAATAGAGCTTAAAACCTTGTGACTGAGGCAATAAAATAGAAGCAGGGGTTTAGCTGTTGTAACCTACCATGCAGCCCGTTTAAGGGCAGTGGCTGAAATATAGTTCCACACTCTGGGCCACTTTTGTGCTAACTAGCCAATATGAAAATATTTTTTTCCCCTGTAATTAAGGATGATTATTATCCTAATAAAGCAGCTCTAACGATTGCTGCTTCTTTCAGTGAGCCTTGGTTAGCTATAGTGAACCAAGGCGCTTCCACGTGCTGGCTGACAGGGTTCCCCTTGCTGTGTATCTCCAGGATTACACAAGGGGCCGTTTAAATATATTAATCTGTGGATTTGGTTAATTCTGTCCTCCGTTCTCCTGTGTCTTCTTTCCATCTCTCCGTTTACTACGAGTAGCCTATTGTATGTGAGTATCACATGGCCAGTCGTGTATTTATACCAACTAATGCTGCACCTCACTGGCATCCTGACTGAAAGGTCAAGAGAGAACTAGTTTTGATGGACTGACTAGCTAGTTCAAAGGACATAATTTATTTTTGTTTTTCACTCCCTTCAGAATAAAATTTTCTGTTCAGGCACCTATTTTATAACATTGATGCATTTGCAAGATCTTTTTGACCTCAGGAAAAAAAAATGACATTTTATTCCTTTCTTTTATCTGCCTTAAGCCTTCAAGAACATTCCTCTGCATTCTTGCCTCTCCTGATAACATCTTTCCTCGCTGCTAAAGATCTGACAGCATATTACAGAGGTTGCATAGTACTGAACCCTTCTCAGTTAGGTTTGGCCTGAATGCCAAAAATGTTGACCTTTTCTGTATTTAATACAGCTCAGAAGAGGCATCTTTCCAAGTTTTAATATAATCTACTGCCGAACCTTCTCATCCTCCTCCACTTCCCCTCCCCTTCGATCTTCTGGCACTCCTAGTTCAATGCAGGGGATATGGACACCCTACATTGCCTGGGATATCCTTTTATGTATATCCAGGGGATTCAGGAATTCTTTTGAATTCCTTAAGTGCTGCTGTATTTGTACTACTAGTCAGATTCTTTTATCACTTTCTGATATCAGTCTCTGTTTACCTTTAAGGATTTAATAGTCTGTTAGTGTGAGTGGCTCATTCTTTCCCACACAACCTCATTCCTTCAAGCCAAGCCCAAACCATGGCAGGGCTGGGAATATACTTTCAACCCAACAGCACCAAGCCTGTTGTGATTCTCCATGGGATTGTGGAAAGCCCCATCATCGAGGGCAATAACACAGCCCCTGGGAACACGATGCCAAGCAGATATTAGGATATAACTTCTGATGAGAAGTCCTATGGTCCCCAAAGATCGTTTCTGCATTCGTTCAGCAGATTCCGCCCTCCTGATGAAACAAGCAAACACAATACGGCAGAAAGGCTCTGCCCCTCTCTTTGTACTCTGTGTCCTCCTTTTCTTACTCCACCTCTTTACCTTGTAATGCTGATAAAAAAAAAACAAACCCCTTTCTAGGTAAAATGGAGTGATTATCCCATACCAGTCTCTGCCAGGGTTAGACCAGTAACATTTCCGCTGCATGGGATAAAATTCCCAAAGAAAATTCATCTGTAAGACTTGTAAAATGAACTAGCAGGTGGGGAACCCAGGCCTGCGTGTTCCACTGACAGCGAGCTGCTGTGAGTCAGCAGTTACCTTTGGAGTAATGGCCAAGAAATGTGTGAGCACTCCTGGGTGAGTCCAGATGTGGCGATTCAGAGTCCGCATTAGGCATTATCAACACATTTCAGGGGGATTTGTCAACTAGCATCAACGTCTGATCATTCTAAACACAGAGAGCAGGAAGTAGGGAGCGAACACTCAGTTCTAATCCCACTGACCTGTGAGTATTCTCTCTTGCTGGGCAGATACATTACTTTTGAATTGTGTCCATCATACGACTAAAACCTGTGGAAGTGCTGTTGCAGTCCAAAAACACTGGAGAAAAAAAAAAGACAATACAAGTTTCCACTGTCTTTACACCAAAAAGCAAGACCTTGCTCTAGTTAAACTCTGATGCAACGTTTGGATTTAATTACAGTAGGCCAAATTCTGCCCTCAGATACACCAGTCAGCTTGGATAAGACTTGGCATGGAGGGAACATTTTCAAATCTCTTACCATGGGGGTTTTATAATACCATGCCAAATAGGGCATAATATATTTTTAGAAACTTTCTCATTTATAATAATAAATTGCTCTTCAAGATGATTCATATTAAAAGAAACAATTATTTTGGCTTACAGGACATATTTGTAACTATGTGTAGACACTTATTTGGATGCAATTCAGCAGCATGTAAATTCAGAACATGGATGTACGCCAGTGGCAGGGATGAAAAAATTCTCAGGGTAGGGAGCTGTTACTCAGTAGCTGTTGCTGTTTCCTTTGCCTGCGAGCTCAGAGCTCCCTATAGCTTCAGGGAGACGAAGAACTGGAAGGGGCCTCTAGAGGTCATCTGGTCTGTACTTGTGCAGAAGGATAAATTCAAACTGACAAGGACAGACAGCTGTCAGCAATGGTTTAATACCTGTCGAAAATACTAGAGAAAGGGAAATTCCACACCCTCCCATATTCTTCAGTACTTTTGCAGGTGGACAAGCTTTTCCTAATGGCTAATTTGAATAGCTTTGATGCAAATTAAGTGGATTTTTTTCTTTTTCTTTCCACTGTGGTCAGGAAGAACAGCTGAGCATGTGTGCTCCCTCACTGGAACACTGTCAGTTTGCCTCCTTTCAACCTCCTTTTTTAGAAAGGACGTGGTAGAGAACCTTTGGCTTTTCTGTCTCGTTTATAGGCTCATTAAACCCTCTATACTTGCTGCTCTCCTTGGGGCCCTTCCCCAGTTATCTCCATCTCTCTCGGTTGCAGTGCCAAAAGCACCAGCTCAGATCTGACTGGCGATGAAGAGAGAACCAGGACCACCTCCCGTCGGTTGCACATAACTCCTCTCAGTTGCAGTAGCCTCACATTGTTGACTCACTTTTAATCCATAAACCACCATGAACTTCGTGTGGGTCTACCTGTACTAAATGTTTCCTTCAGATTTTAGACCATTTCAAGATCCTTCGAATACTAATTTAGTCCTTCAAAAGGGTTTGTGACATCTTTCAAATTACAGCACTCCAATCCATTATCCAAAACTGTGCCTGGGTAGATAATGCTCAAACAGTTCCATATTTTTAAGAGAGAATGATTGCTAATTACTGTTTAACAGTAATATTCCACTCATCTATGCACCCCAGTATCAGAATTTCACTATAACCTAGTTACTTTGTGATTTTCTCCTAACCAACTAAAAATCAAATAATTTCTTTTCTTGGGATGTATCATCTCCAAGGCAAAATTTAAAAACCTCTCTACTTATGGTGCACGCTCCTAAGAAATTATGTTGTCAAAACTATTACTGCTCATACTTTGTTAACCTGAATACAGGCAGTATATTTATTAACATGGATGAAAAAAATTATTACAGTTATTAACCTGTAAATCACTGGGGTAATACGTTATTCCAATCACTTTCCGGAAGGCCTAGCAGAATGTGAACAATATTTTGGAACTTACTTATTTGTAATGCAACTTACCATCTTTCTGTTGAAAAAGTCAAAAGGAGACTTTAAGAACAACAGTTCTGATTTCTCACTTTTTACCCCTTTTTCACCAGCCTGAAAGCAGGGACTACTCATTACTCTGGGCAGGGTTATCTGCCCTCTCCCCTTCTGCATTCTCATGTCATTCATAACAAAATAAGCATTTTTAATCTATGTTTAACGAAAACTTCTACAGTATTGTCCTGTGGAGAACATGGTTTGGTGTAGCCCAGAAGGTCAGAGAGTTATTGAATCAGGAAAGGGTCTCCCAGTTTGATCCTACAAAGCTACTGTCTGAACTTCTCTGATGTCTCCCTTCCCCCTCCACTTAATATCTTCAGCTTAAAATGTATTTGGTGAGGGTTTGGGGGCTTTTGTTACTCAAACCCAGTTGATATTTTAATGCTACAGTTACTGAAGTTAGACAATATAAAGTATTTCTGCTGTAATAAGATTTTTTTGATGCATTCATATGTGTCTAGAGTATTGTGTTATTCTGTAGGTTTTTTATGAAGATCCACTATCTTCTCCTGGTCGAAGCTTCTGGAGAAATAAAAGCAGAAAGACATTTCTCCAGTGATTTCTGGAGACAATAATTTCTCAGACATAGGCCTTAGAACTCAGAAATCTATCAAAGAATAACTTTTTTTTTCTTTTATTCCCAAAGTCTAAACTTTAGAGGGTGGATCTTATCTGTTGGTAACCCTTTCATGTCTGCAAGTATTCCCCAGCATGCCTCTGATCAACAGACCATGTTAAGTTGATGTGTTTAATTAGGTATGTCTAAACAGAGGCACATACAGAGATATATAGAGATATACAGAGATCTCTCGTGTTTGTGTGTGCATGTGCAAGTATGTGAATGAGGCGCGTGCAGCAAAGGTAGTGCTACGGCAGCCTGGACTAGGGGAGTTTTCTAGCTTAATGATGGATAAGGGATGGTATGGAATTTTGTTTTCCCATATATCTTCATGGGGAGGTTCACATAAGTTTGCTCAGGTGCGTTGCCTTGACTCCCCTGAGGGTTAGGTGGGGATATGTGGGGGAAAGCGGGCCCAAAGGGAAGGTAATGTCCATACCTTTGTATTTAAATTGCAAATTAGGGGGTTGTAGCTAAAACCGTGCTGTCTGAAAGGGGTGTACCCAACTCTTTTTGGTCATAGCTAGAACTTGTTTGTGACTGGTTGTGCTTTGTGGTGGCTGGCCAGAATCGAGGCAGCCACTGCGTACTCCTTTCTACTCTCTGCACCACTAAGAGTAAACCCTAGTTTCTGCTGAAACACCTTGTGTGCACAACACCGCTGAGCGGCTGAGTGAGAAAATGTGCTCTGCTCTTCCCATGGCATCTGGCAGGCATGGGAAAATATTTGGCATAAGCCATCTCTCCTAGAACCTTACTTCTGGTAGGTAGCAAAAAATGTCACTGATTTATGTAATCTCTGCTCCGTACATTGTACACGAGTTACACATCAGCAACAGAGATAGACTTAGCTCTGTAGGGTCTCCTTCTTGTGGCTGCCTTTGGCTTTTCTGCTAGTCCCGTGGCTTCATTTCTATCACTGGTTTGCCTTGCCCACTTGCACCCGACTGCAAATGGGTCTGCAACTGGCATGTCCCATTTGCTTCCAGACTTACAGCCCAAGAATATCCTCTTAAACCAATGTCCATTACTCCAGAGAGATTGTCTAAAACAGACATGCTGATGTCACCACCTTTGCCTGTGCTGTGTACTTAAGTTTTCTTCTCCGTGCAGGAGTGTTTCATATACAGGGTAATATCACAGAGAGGAGTCATTAAGGTCAGAGAGGAGTGATTAAGAATGAGACAATTAATGTTATGTTAATTTATTTTTCAAAGGAAGGAGACAGTTTACGTATTTGCCAGGTGGACTTTGTGCTGGTTTGAGGTACCTTCTCATGAAGATCTAGCAGATTAATTTGTTGACCGGGGGAGTGTAACAGGATCCAGCAGCTGTAAATGCAAGGGGATCCCCTTATGTGATGGGCACGTCCTGTTCGCCAAGCATGCCTTGCATTTTGGATAACGAATCAACTTTCCCAAACTTGCAGGTTTTGGGGGCAGAGATCTTCACTGTGACACATTTGGAAAAATACCCAGTACATTGTGACTGTTGTTGCAATATAAAAATAATATATAATGGTCCCCATGGGCAGGTCACATTATCTAGAGAGCAAGAATTTTTCACAAGAAAGATTTAGTAAATGTCTCAACATATCGCAGTGAACCAGACAGAGAGATAAAGATGACAGACAGACACGCTGCTTTTCATGCCCATGGAATGTTATTTAAAGTACAACAGAGCATCTATTGAGCATAATTGAATGGACTTCAGCAAGTTTTGTTTTGTGATAGCTTTCAGATTAGATAAGAGTAAATTATGAAATAATAGCGAAAAGGATATAACATCCATGGATGCCATTTTAGAATAAATTCCATCTTAGGTTATTGCATGAAAAAGAGCTATACCCCAGCAGGGGTTAGTATCAAAGGCGTAATTCAAAATGGGGAGGAACCACAAACAAACAAACAAAAAACCCAATGATTTTAAATGAGAAACACTTTTTAAATGGGCTAAAAGATAATTTTCGTCAAAAGGCTGAGTGTCCTTTATATATTTTCATCCCTCTAAAATGTTTCAACTATACCAGTGGGACGGATAAAAGAGAGTCATCTCACTGAATTTATGATGCTGCTTCAGTTTGAACTCAGCAGGTCTTTGCCATAAAGTGAAAGATCTGAAAACTTTTTCCGGCTTCTCCTGAAGAGAAAAAAAGAGAATCTTACAGTTGGACCAAATCATTAAACCATGTGGTTAATATTCATTGTCTGCCATGTATTGTCATCTGGCCAACAAGAACAAACATCCTGGGTCGCTCAGAGGATGTGGTGTTTGTCACAGCAAGTCTATGACCTCAAGGGAGCTGAGGTGGTTTCGTAGGATGAACGATTTGCAAAAAGCCCTAAACAAAGCGTGCAACCAGCTTACGCTTTATGCGTTGGTATGTATAACACTGACTGCAGACACAGCCTTCCCTTAAAGACTTCTGGAAAAGAGGAACAACAGATGGAAGATCACGTTGTTTCCTGTTCTGACGTGCTGGCTTTTGAAATGAACAGCGGAAGGGTCCTAGTATAGGTGGCAAAAAATACAGCAGAGGGTAATGTTCTTTATATCATGAACTTCTGATTCCGAGAGTCAGTGGTCTGAGTTACCAGCAGCAGGTTTTCTAAGGGAGCCCTGGGGCTTTGCTGGCCCTGGGAAGCTCACAGAGGTCCCCACCAGTTGCAGCTTCCCCTTGGTCTGTCAGTCTCACAGAGAGGGCCTCACACCTGAAATTCAAAATGTAGGATTTTTCTTTGACTATGGCTTTATTGACAAGTGCAATATAATAATAGACCCCTTGAGTTTTCCCTCGCCTTTGCGTGGTGCTGTTGTCCTGGCAGGGCCTTGCTGGAGCCACTCGCTAGGCGTGACTTGGAGGGCTCGACACCCCAAGTTCAGAGTTACTCAACCAAAATGCTGTGTGCCGAAGTCTGCCAATGTTTTGTGTAATCGTAACATAGTTGCTGTGGAAAGCTACAGGACATTTAAGAATTTTCTGGAAACTTTTCCACTTTCTTTTATATTCAGCTTTGGTTTCCTATAAACCATCTGTCAGTTCTTACATACCTGCAACCTTGAATTTTAAATTGAAATCAATGTGTAATTGAGTTCCTGGGGGCAACAGTTAAATTACAGATTCTTCTCTTGTGTGTTTGCATATGGTTAGGCAGATATTTTTAGTGATATCCTGAGGGCCAGCAAGCTGTTTGGGTTGAGAGCAATTGAATTGTTACCTGTTTCTGGTGCTTCATGGCTCTCTGGAATAACAGCCAGGCTCAGGTCTCATTCTTGGCTAATTGCTAGACAATACTTCTTATTGTACTGCTTTTCCAGTCAGCTGGTGTTTCACCCACAGGTAGCATCTAAAGATGAAGAGAAGTATCAAAGAAACTTTCCTCCTTTGTTTCATGCTGGCAAAAGAGCAGAAGAAAATCATATTCCTTTTTTTCTCCCTTTCCTTCTATTCAGGAGTCTCATGGCATATTAGATTATGACTTTGCCATGCAGCTGCAGGCTCTGATGTGTAGCAATTCGTATTGCAGGATTATGGTAGCAATATGGAAAGCTGAACCATGAGACTTTGCAAATGGTAAAGAGGAATCTGATCTAAACCAAAACTGTTTTCACTCATTCACACTCTGTCACCCACATACTCACAAGATCCAAGTCGCATGTATCCACATAACCCAGCCAGCACGCAGGTCCCAAGGCTTGTGCGTCCGGGCAGTCTGGCTGTGGTCCCTGGATGACCCGGAGGACAAAGACATCGGCTATTGAGTCTTTGTGAGATCTCCTTGCCTTTTCTTCAGATGGCAACATCTGCCACCAAGACCTCTTGTACCAAGAAGCTGCAGAAGTGTTGTACCTGTCACGCAGAGAGGCTGTCCTCACCCTGTGCACACATGGGGGGGGTTATAGTGACAAGCTGGGCATCCTGGTTTGTCCCCAGCTCCTCCCTGCTTGGTAGACTGGTCTCTATCTGACTCCCAGTATAACTGCTGCAATAAGAAAAAAAGAAAGCTACTAGATATAAGACTATAAATAGATACAAATCCATAAATCTAGATACAAATCTGGAATGAATATGCTGGTGAGTCTGTGTGTTTGTGTTGTTTTTCTAACCTCTCCCCTTATAGTTTCAATACAGTTCTGTGTTTTACGCAACCAGACCAGGAGAGGATTTTGGTTTCTAAGATTTTGTGAATCAGTGAAAAGATTCCTTTGTCTTCTGTGGGATGTACTGGTCTTGAGAACTGGTCTTATTTAATATTCTTATCAGAGTTTGAAGTTCTTTGACTTCTGATGGATTGATTCTTCTGATCTTTAAATAACAATACTACGTAATGTGACCTTTTTTATCACTTCCCAGGGGGTGACCAAGAGAGCCAGACTTTTGGATTTTGTAGGGTGTCTTTTGTTACTGTTCTTGTAGGGCTTTTTTGCAAGAGGAGCTTTGTTGGAAATAAAAATCCCCTCCCAAAAACCATGTAGAGCTTCGCACTCTTGAGTGCAACTTTAGAAAATCTTTGTCCTCACCAGAGGTCTGATGGAATTTGATGGATGATGCCCCTAAGTGTCAAAGGTACTAAACTACTATATTTTTGCAGCCCTTCCTTAAGACTGTTCCTGCCCACGGTGTACATGGTGGGTTGTAAGGTTGTCCGATCTGACTGGCACAACCTACTTCAGGGGAGCTTTGCTCTGTTGAAATGTATTATTTGAAGCTAACGAAGGCTCCCGGGTGCTTCGACGGCTTCCAGATCTTAAAGAAGGAAAAAAGCATCTCCGTGGGCTTCATCAGTGGTTGGTTCAGCCCTTCCTGGGACCGGGTTTGGTTTCAAACCCTTGAAGGTTTTGCACTACTGGACATTCTCCACCATTAGATGGCAGCAGCTCCCCGGCTAAACCCGCCAGGGCTGACAGCTGCGGCAGACGGATGGAAAGCCCAATTTCCTCTCCTGTTCCGAAATGCCTTCCAAACCCCGGGCCCGGATCCTGTTTCTGCTTTGGGAGCAGGGAGCTGGCGAGCCCCGAGCGATTCCCAGCCCTTTGCCGTGGCCCATCTCCAGCCCCCTCCACCCCACGTTACATCCAGCTTCAAAACACGGGGGACGGCCGGCAGCCCCCACGCTTCCCCCCAAAACAGGTGAGAGCTGCTTTGTCTGTGCTGCTGCTAGAGAGAAAAAGAAAGAAAGAAAGAAAGAAAGAAAGGAAGAAAGGAAGAAAGGAAGGAAGAAAGGAAGAAGGGAAGAAGGGAAGAAGGGAAGAAAGAAAGAAAGAAAGAAAGAAAGAAAGAAAGAAAGAAAGAAAGAAAGAAAGAAAGAAAGAAAGAAAGAAAGAAAGAAAGAAAGAAAGAAAGAAAGAAAGAAAGAAAGAAAGAAAGAAAGAAAGAAAGAAAGAAAGAAAGAAAGAAAGAAAGAAAGAAAGAAAGAAAGAAAGAAAGAAAGAAAGAAAGAAAGAAAGAAAGAAAGAAAGAAAGAAAGAAAGAAAGAAAGAAAGAAAGAAAGAAAGAAAGAAAGAAAGAAAGAAAGAAAGAAAGAAAGAAAGAAAGAAAGAAAGAAAGAAAGAAAGAAAGAAAGAAAGAAAGAAAGAAAGAAAGAAAGAAAGAAAGAAAGAAAGAAAGAAAGAAAGAAAGAAAGAAAGAAAGAAAGAAAGAAAGAAAGAAAGAAAGAAAGAAAGAAAGAAAGAAAGAAAGAAAGAAAGAAAGAAAGAAAGAAAGAAAGAAAGAAAGAAAGAAAGAAAGAAAGAAAGAAAGAAAGAAAGAAAGAAAGAAAGAAAGAAAGAAAGAAAGAAAGAAAGAAAGAAAGAAAGAAAGAAAGAAAGAAAGAAAGAAAGAAAGAAAGAAAGAAAGAAAGAAGAAAGAAAGGAAGAAAGGAAGAAAGAAAGAAAGAAGTGAGTATGAAACTGCAATCAGAGGAGAAAGATGTGCCTTGGTACCTGAGTGATAAAATTAATGACTTTTGCTTGAGTTGAAAACATGTACTTTATGAGTTTTGTTGCAGTATGAAGCAGGTTTTCAGCGTGTGGAAGCGACAAAAAAGTAACAGCTTTGAGGTACAAACTATGAACGTTTCATTCATGAAGTAATGGAGGTCATGAAACACTGCATTAGATGTGTTGGGGTTTTTTTACCTTGCATGACTTCAAATTAAAAACACTAAGTAGCATCGAAGAAAATGTGGTTGGAGGGAACCCCATTCTGTTATTCTGTTACCCAGAGGTCAGATCAGCTGTACAAACATCATTCTCAGGGGATGCTTCTCCAGCCTAGTCTTAAAGGATGAAAGCTCCATAACCTCCGGAGGAGATGGGATCTTCCCTATGCCAGTGACTTCAGTAGCTCTTATAAGATTTTGTGGATGAAACATGCAGCCAAGTTTGAGTTTCCAATGTCAGCTGCTCTGGTTCTTCAAAATACCTCAAGATATAAAGATGCTCGAGTGCCTCAAAGTGTGTAACTGTCAATGAACTTGAGAAGTGAGAGTGCTGACAGAATTACACATTTAATTTTACTGAAATCTTCACAACACTTCCATGTTATTTTTTGCCTAGGACAGGCATTGATTGAAGTGTGATATATGTGGTCAAAACAAAAGAATACCCCAAATCCCATGCTTTCCAGTGGAAAGACACACAGATGTGTGCAATGAATAAGCATTTTAAGCCTATACTTTAATACTTTTTTCCATTGTGGCTACTACTTTCATGTCTGACCTTGATAAGACAACAAGCATCAGGTTTTCAGAAGTTCCTAAATTTTGGTGCATAGAAACTATATTTGCCTTTCTATCCTTCGTTACATTATTTTGATCATCACTGTCATTTATGGTGTAACTGGGTCATATTCCTCTCTCTTTCCTGCTCACTCCCCCATTCCCCTACTCCCATTTCAAGACCATACTAGAACTTCATCTCTGTAATGTTCAGAGACAGTTGCTGCTCCCCAGTAAAACTGAGTTGGTATCTGCAAGCCTTGCTTGTCACTTCTAAGATTTTCTGAAGTATTGAGGTCTTTTTGAAATAATTATCCACAACCCCTCCATTTGGGAAGAGTATTTATTCACCTGATCTTATGAGATCTTTTAAATCATCAAACCAAAACTCCACATCTTTGCACAGTATCTATTTGCTTAGTTCTGCTGACACAGAAATTGAAGGTTTCCTGTGGAGAGAAAGGCTTTTATCACAATTTTTATTACACAGTCTTACACCTTCCATCCTTCCTCTTTTAACTTTCTCTTGGACTCAAGGATGCCAAGCAGAGAGCTGATGGTATGAACACCACTTTGATCGTCAGGAACTGGCTATGTATTTGATCTAAATTTGTCGCTCGGGTTAGCTTCGGTTCTTTGTGTGTGATAATCGCCTGCACCACCTGGATTTTGGATTTACCAGCTATCTTCTGTAGGCCAGCTGACCCATCCCAAGAGCAAAATATAACAATGACAGAAATAACAGACTGGGCCAAGAAGAGGCCCCAAATATGATGTAAATATTTAGTTTCGGTCACAGCAAGGAGGGTAAGAGGAAAGTGCATTTGAGAATTGGTAAGTAACACTGCTGCCTCTAAGCAGGATTGGCTCTATTTATAAAAGTTAATCATTAGGTCAGTTCTAATTAATAATAAACACTCAGTTAAGCATTTCTCTGCAATTAAAATGGCACTTGCATTCCCTAGTAAATTAAAGTACTTATTTTAATGTACTCCACAACATTTTTTTAGCCTCCTTCATAAAATTTGCCTCTTATCCAGAAGATACCTTGATTGCTGGCATGCTATAGAATGGCTTTTATGGAGCCATTTACATATAGTTCCCCCTACAATTAATTATGGTTGTGGGATTGACATAATAATGGAAATAAAACTGTTCTCTTTAGAATGGCAGTTGTTAACTGACCAGAACAGTCACCATGGCAAATACAAAGACAGTGAGAAGTGTAAAAACATCACCCATCCATCTCAGGGCTGAAGAGGTGCTCACGTAGCCATCCTGCACAGAGACAGCTCCTGGCCAGACCAGGTAGAGGAGCAGCATCCCTCCAGGTGACACAGATTTACAGCACTCAGCTAGTGCCAAGCAAATCTCCTCTTGTGAAGGAACGATTATTCTCACACATGTGAATGAAACATTAGGTGATGGCCCATTATTTAGGGTGTTAGGTCTTTCCTCTGTGTGTGACTGCTTGTGTACCTAGAGCCAAGCCATGGCAACCACAAAAGTCCTGGAGCGAATCACGACTTATTTTTCCAGACTAAATATTCTGTCACAACTGCTGGATTGATTTTGCCTTATTTTTGTTGTTGCTGTTTCTGTTGCGTTTTTAAAGTGTGCTTTCCATTTGCTTCTTACCAAATAAACATAAAATCCAGTCAACGAGTCTCTCTCCCTCTACTCTGAAATCTGATGTAAAGAGAAAGCAAAAATGTCCCCTACTCCCTCCTGTCCCCTGCTTCATACATGGCGGAAAGCTGAGTGAACAAATAATTTGTAGTGATTTACTTGGCAATCCTCATCGCGTGTCCATGGGGGAATTGTCCATAGGAAGCCTGTGGTTTTCTAGACTATATTTGTTTTTCAAACAATATTCTCCAAAAGGCTTTGGCCAGTAATCTGGTTACCTGGAATACTTGTGGTAAACGAGCGTTTAGTGACAGCAGATACAATTTACTTTTGTATTTTAGTGAACGCTTGTGGGATCTGTTGTAGGTATTTGCGTGGGAGCAGCACAAAGTCCTTCATAAAGAAGACTGGCCACCAAATCACAGTCCTTCATGTGAGTCACAGGGGGCCGCAGCCTTGGGACAGCAGAGGCTGAGGTGCAGCAACAGCTCTTCTGCTGTCCCTGCTACCGGAGCCTGCGCTTGGCAGCAAATGGAGCAGACAGCTGGGGAGCATGGGGGGCAGAAGGAAAAGCGATAATGTCATAAAATACATAACTATTTGCTACAACAGATGTGAATCGGAGGTTTCTCTTGGTTTAGTATTTTTCTAATAGTCTGAATTCTCCAAAGAGTCATGTTGTAGTAAATCCATTACTTACAGAACTGGAACAAGGATACCACAGCCACACTGTGCAAATTGCTGATCCCACCTAAACTCACTTCGCTGTTTCAAATTTGTTCAATGACTTTTGATGGGTTAACTCTGCAAGAGCAGACTACAGAGATTCAGATATTCCATGTCCTTGTGCATCCCAAATAAAAGTACGATGTTGGCATAACTTTCAGTTCTTGTTACTTAAGGGAAATGTGGTTGTTCGCCTGTTTCTGATGTGTCAGATCTGTTGCTTTGTGATCGAAGAGTGCCCTATAGCCAGCATGAGCAGCTGTGGAGCTGAAGCCAGAGGATGCTGGTGGGAGCATCCCAAAGGCTGTTCAAAGTCTCCAGACAACACTTTGCATCTGCTCTTGCTTTTGAATTACTGGTGTGCACAAACAGTTTGCAGTTCTTGCTCATGTCGAGAGTTTTCATATGCTTCGAAAGAGTCTAATTAGGTAGTAAACTGGTTTTCTGTAAGTAAACTGGTTTCTGACTTCAGAATCTGACTCCTCACACTAAATCATCTGAGGATGACCAAATCAGACACATCCTATTCCTGATTCTCTCATGTGTGGAAAATTTCACCATTCCTGTGAATCCACTTTGAGAACTGCTACAATGGGAACTGCAGTGTAATTTTTTTTTTTAATAATACCATCATGTTGTATGCAGCATTATCAGCAGTAATTGTGCATTTCTTGCTTATTAGCACTATTTGCTATTTCTATTTTAGCAAACAGTAAGGACCAAGTACTTGACAACTGAGCTGTATGTGTTACAAGATGCTTAATTTCACACTAACTGCAGCCTGCTTCCATCGACCAAAAGACAAGTCTTGACTGGAGTAAATTAGCTGCACGTCTTTGAAAAGAAACTCAACAAACCCAGTTCCTGCGTGCCAGGACTACTTTAGGATGTGAGCATAAAAATAACGACTAGGGGCAACTCTTCTCTTCAAAAATAGCCCTACTCAGAACTAAACTACTAATGCAGTGGTACCAGCTGATGCCCATGATGTAGGACTTTGCAAACTCTCGGGGCTTCTATCATCTGGATCATTTGCTTACTCTGCAAAGAAGTTTTGTCATTCAATTGCTTTAAATGATTTAAACTTTTCTCCAAAGTTTACCTGTATGATTGCTTCTGGACAAAGTGTAACTTTCTCCACGTATTTAAGATAGGAAAGGTTGAATAGCTTATAGGTTAGGAAAAAATGATAAAAGAGGTTTTATGATGTAAGAGATTTTTAATGGCTCTAGCACCTCTGCAAAAGGTAATGGAAACTTGAAGTTTGGCAGGAGTATCGCTCCTATGCTGGCAATCAGCTGCGTTCAGCCTGCAAGTTAACTATACCCTTTTACGCATCACCTTTGCAATGTGGGTTTTTTTCTTACAGAATCACAGGGTATTTTTCTCTTCCAGGAGAAAGCACGGTCTCATTTGCTCCATGGCAGAACCTCCTCATTTGCTGTAAACATGCACAGTGGCTAAAGAGCAAGCAGGGAGTCTGAGGAAACAGAAAGATATGCCCAAGTACTGGGTTAAAAATGGAAAGATCTGGGTTCTGTTTCTTTTTCAGGCATCCTACATGGCCTTGGACAAGTCAGAGCTGGCTTTTGGCACCTCTGCCAGCCTTGTCATGTGGCTAATGTGAGGACTGGGAGGGGGCTGTTCTCACCCTTGGTGTCTTCATGGTATCAGCCCCTTCGTCAGCCAGTGCTGTGCACTAGCTGCAGCCGCTGCTGTCTTTGTAACTACACCAAATTTTGTGAAACTGAACTCCTTCCAGTTCTCTCCGTGTTGGACCTGCATGGGCAGCCTTGGAAGCAGTTTTTATTCAAGCCAGGCTGTGGTTAGTGTGTGCAGATTGTGCTCTGAACAATGAAAATAAAATGAGGAGATATCCTTTAAAAAAAAATGCTCTATGTGCGATCATCATAGCCAGGACTTGCCAAAGCACCTGCAGAGCAATCTGCACAGAGATGTAGTGGCACTGTAACTGCATTTGTAGCACCATAAAGCTGCATCACATCTGCCTGTGAAATGGACTATTATTCTAGGACTATCTCCTATGTCTGGGAACAGGGCACTAAGTTATGATTGGAAGGCAGCAGACGTTTGCCCACTTCAGTGCTTGCATCAGCAGGGCTGCCTTGGGAAAACATGGTTTTCCCTAATCAGCCCAATTGTTTCAGTACCCAGCAGAAAAAGATGCTTACCAGGGGCTTCTGTATTACCAGATGATACTTTGAGGATGGCTGCTGCCCTTTTGTTGTTGCTAAAACACCCTGGTTTCCCCTGAAGGAACCTGATAGGTGAACCTTGCATTCATGAACAGGGCAAAATAGTTGATCTAAAAGATCTGATGGGTGTCCGTCTTGTTTCTTGAGCCTTGCTGTGCCGAGTGTCATGATTCTGAAGTACATGGATGGATCGACAGTGTGATTTGTGTAAGTGCTGTGCCTATCCACCGGGTTTTTGCTGACTGCTGAGGGGAGACCTTCTGCCACAGGTGGAACTAAAGGACCGACAAAAAAAATTTTGACCTTTCTATCTTCATACCACTGTCTGCCTTGTAGTTAAATTTTTCTTCAATGGAACAAAAACCATCCCAGAGATCAGATCACAGAATAGTTCAGGTGGGAAGAGACCTCTGGAAGTCTGTAAGCCACTCCTCCTATATAAAATTTAGGGTGCTCAGGACTTTATCTCCAGCTGAATTTCATGTATCCATAAAGATGGAGGCTTCACAGCCTCTCTGAACTCCTGCCCCAGCATCTCATGATCCTCATGGTAAATAGTCTTTTCCTTACATTTAAGGAGAAACTCTCATGTTCCAGCTTCAGTTCTGGATATTGAATTTAAGACTGATTTCCTTTTATACCATTATGAGGGATAATTAAAATGAGCTTGATATTTTTAACAGGTCTTAAAAGCTCACAATCATCTTCAATAAATGCCACTGCTGGTGGCAAATGGAAGAACCTCTAGGAGATAGTTATGGAGACAGAAAGTATGCTTTGTCCCTGGAAGATTTCAGGTCACACGTGATGTAAACGTTCAGGACAAGAGTGCAAAACTCGGGCAGAGGATGTGGAAGTTTAAGGCTACGAATCAAACGTGATTTTTGGAGGGCATTAATCAAAACATAAATCTAGTTCTTAAAACTGGAGCAGTTTAAATTTTGAATCAGAGAGGCTCGGTGTATTCATGTGCCAACTAAACTGCCCCTTTTGAAGTTTGTGATGTTCCTTCATGACGAGAATAAATTTCCTGTAACACCCATCTCCTTCCCATCTGGGTGCATCCGTATTCCAGGTGGAGCTGTCTTGTTTGAGTTAAATGCTCACCAGAGAACATGATGCTCATATTTGAAAAAGGGAGGAACCAATTTTATTTAGAGCAGGTGGAAACCAGATGTACTTGAAACTGAGGTGAAAAGAAGCAGAAGTGTCCTGAAAATTGAAAATGATCGTTTCCATCAGTTTACACAGCTCTGTATTTCCTAGACCACATACCTGGACTTAATTAGGGCTTTCCAGAAAGAACATTGCTCTTTTTATTCTTATTTTGTAAAAATTAACTTAGTCATAATACTTTATTAGAAAATGAAGTCTGATATTTTTTCACAGGAATGACTGGAAAAATTATACATTTCCTAGGATTCTTGTTTAAAAGCTGTCTGTTGATTAGCATGTGGATCCGTGCCTCATGGGAGAGCAGGAGCTCTACTGTAGTGTAAAGAACCTTCTCTTTAAAAGGCAGTTCTTTCCTGAATGTGTTTTTGCAGCTTGTTTTGAAATCTGGTGTCCTTGGAGATGTTCTTGGTTCCAAGGTGACAGTCCCTAGGCAGCAATCCTGGCATAAAAACACCGCCTAATGTCAACACTTGTGTGACTGTTCAGTAGTACCTTGTGAGCCAAGCCATGACCCAGTGGGGCATCAGGGACACGGGAGCATGGTGGCGACCTTTGTGGTGAGCAGCCCTAGGCAGAGCGTTGAGTGAGGGGCTGGGCCACGGGCTGGCCAAGGAGTGGATGCTGCCCCCCCCCCCACCCCCCCTTTCCCCCCCCTGGGAGGGACACAG
>NW_010419497.1:149443-153922 GCF_000710305.1 Buceros rhinoceros silvestris | reverse complement strand
GGGCGTTGAGTGAGGGGCTGGGCCACGGGCTGGCCAAGGAGTGGATGCTCCCCCCCACCCAAGCCACACTTCCCACCCCATGGAAGTGAAATGAGCCTGTCCAGGGCAGGGAATGGGCAGGGGGTGGGAGAAATCAAAGCTGCGCTTTACATTTCTTCTGGGTGGGCTGGACTGTGGGAAAGGCAAGTGCCTTAAGGTGTTTTCAGCCTCCCTATTTCCCTCTGTCCAAAGTGACACTGAAAGATAACCTGCTTTATTTCCTGAGGTGCCTGTTGGTTTTATTGAGTCTGTTCTTTGAGGGAAAAGCAATGGAGATGGAGGTGGACAGGTGGAAGGGACTGACTGACCTTTGGGGGTAGGAAGAAGGCAAAAGTAACCACAGAGGCAAAGACATGTTTTAGAAATGCTTGAGGGTTCGGTAGATCTTGCTGAAAGTGTGTAGTCAGTCACTCCGCACATCTGCAGCCAGGGACTTTATATTTTGAGAGATCCAAGAGGCCTCTCTTGTTGCCCATTCCCATAACAGAGCAGCGTCCCAGACTGTAGACCTTAAACAAGGGGTTTGTTAGCTTGTTAGCTCAGGCTCTGCTGACATTCTTAATACTGAGTTTGCTGTAGTCACTCGAAAGGAACCACTTCACATTATAAAAAGACCTAATGCTGAGAACATCATTGCTTACGGAGAAATGTCCTTCCTTTGCATTTCTGGAGAGGTACCCACAGGGAATGGTGTGACTGAAGCATCTGGAGAGAGCTTTAGTGCTCTGCTCTGTGAGAAGAGTCCCTTTCTACTCTGCAAATGTGGAAGAGAGGGGTGGGGGGAGACAAGGGGAAGAGAAAGGTGGAGGCAGAGGCAATGCAGAGTTAATGCTAAAATGCCATAGCTAACCATTTGAAAGATCATGTTGCACTTACTCTTGTGGAGTCAAACAGTTTAACCCTGTGACCCAAGGAACCACCACCACTACAGTTAAGAGTAGGGAGAAAAGAACTGCTTTATTGACAAAGCAGGGGGGAAACAGTGACAAGAAAACAGAGAGCATATTTGTAACAGTAAAAAAAAAAATAATCAAAACTAGCTGTGGAGGCTAAGTTTGTGTTTTTATCCACATGTACTCTTGCAATTTCTCTTTTTGACTTAAAGTGTTTGAATTTATTATTGGACCTGTAGAGTAGGTTCACCCGGAGCAGTGTTATCCTATGGAAAACATCAAGCAGCACTAATCAAGACACTGTACGGCGTTACTTTATGTGGGCTGCATAGCAAAAGGTGCAAAAGCTGGGGCTATTTTGGAGCTGGACCACCCATGGGGAGAGAGCAACAGATGTTCTGTGATTATACATACCAAATATTTATATTCCCGGCACTCTTTATTCCTTGCTAAAACCTATACCTTTATTATGTGCATGACTGGCTTTCTGCTAAATATGAAATGAGGACACACGTTCTCGCTCAGTTACACATAACCGGGTGAAGCTGAGGCTTCTCGGTATCATTCATTGAGCAAAATTAGCAGAGATCATATCAAAACACAACTGGCAAAGGTGGCAGCATCTCCCTGCCTTATTTGCTCAAAAACTATCAAGTGAATTAAGAGAATCTAAAAGCGTGCTCATTTATAAATGTAACCTCATGGGGTTTTGCTGACTGACTCATGCCTTTTGAACTCCGTCTGAAAATAATAACACTGAGAATTAACTGAGAAATTATCTGTGCTCCATCAGGGGACACGGATGACTTGCTTTTAATATTAATTTTGTAATCCGATGAATGATATAAATTCGTGGAGTCTTGCTCTATTCCCCAGCTCTCTTTCCTTGCTCTTCATAAATGTTTCCTTGTCATGATGTTGATGACGACTGATATATCCTGCAAACATAATGTCTTCTCTCTTTCCACATTACTCTCAAGGCACTGCCGTGTTAGTTATCTGGTAGTTATTTTTAGTAATTTACAAACTGTATTAAGATCAATTGTTTCCTACTTAATTTTACTTACTTGTAAACGTCTCTGTAGTTTTTGATTTGAGAATTTGTTGTTCATTATTTACTTGGTGGTATTATTTCTGATGATTGATTAAAGGGACTTTCAGAGGGCCTCAAAAGTGATGGCTCATTACTTTGGCTTCTGGAAGTGAAAATTCCCATGTATGAATCATATGATTACTTTTTCTCCTTGTATGGCAGCACTTGCAAATGATATTCTGAATTCATACAAACTTTTGCAGGCTGTGAATAGATTTAAACTCCTACTGCTCAGACAAGATTAATGTACTTTCTCATGCAGAAAAATATATATAAAAACAAACATGCAAACCCACCTAGTATTTGTCTTGCCTTTGCTGACAGAACACCAGCCACGGGGAATTCATCTTCCAGTTATGACTGCACAGTTAAAGAATGGTTGCTAAAGGAAATGAAAAGAGCAGTGAAGAACAAAAGAATTGGTATAACTGAAAAATTCCTTCTTTAGTCAGCTGAGAAGCTGCATATGTTCACAAAGGGTATTTCTGGGAAGTTACAAGGTACTGAGAGGAACAAAAGTGACCCGCATTTCAAAGAGGTAATGCTATCTCTATCTGCATGTGCAGCCATCTGAACATACTTGTATTTTTGTTCAGCCATAGAAGAGAAAAGAGAGAACAAGAAAATTATATTTAAACTGTACAGGAATGATCAGTTAGGAAAGCAAAATAGCCAGGGTGGGGGTGGAGGAAGGCAGAGGAGAAAGAAAAGATACAGAAGAGAAGGAGAAGATATAAATGAAGAGAACACTTAAACTAGCACAAGATAAAACAACAACATTAAAATGAAATGAAAGATGCTAAGACTTCCCAGAGGGGAAGGAGTAGAAAATCTTCTCCTTACTCTTCTCTCTGCCCACCTGAATTCAAAGCTTGAAGCTGCCATGCGAGAACGTGAAATGCAATGGACACACAGTTTAGCCCGTGATCAGAGCAGGTGATGCTTCCAGCGTCATATCGACACTGCCTTGCTCTGATTTACACATCCGCTGTTGCAGATTTTCTTTCCTAGAAGGAATGAACAGTTCTTTAGACACGAGTGCCTGAGGCAGCCCTTCTAGTTGACTTCTCGTTTCAAAAGAAAAAAAAATTTGTCAGCAGCCTTTTTTTTTTTTTTTTTACAAGACATGAGGCCTTATAATTCATTTTCTACAATTCTGGAACAACATACATTAAGAATTAAAAAAAAATTTTTCAGCAGCCTTTTTTTTTTTTTTTTACAAGACAAAAAATTGGCTCGGGTTTTTTTCACTGAAAGGCAACTGACTGCTGCGGTTTTCCTCAGCTTGGTCTTACTTGTTGTTTGTGAGCAACCTCAGATTATTTTACAAATTCCAAAGTCATTTCTGATTTGCCAGTTTTCTAGGAAAACACAAAGAGGAGCTATAGCTCTTGTATTTCAAAGCTTTTTACATTCTGGGAAATGCGTTTCAAAGTTGGTTATTGTAAGAGAAGAGCACAAGAGCACTATGGGCCACAGTTGCTCTCTGTGCCACCTAAAGGGCAGATGACAGACATGCCCTGCTCTTTCTCAGTAAGTGTCTTGATGGCTGCGGTCAGTACATGCTGCTCGTCGTTTGGTAGCTGTCAGTCACTCCAAAATACTGCAGCCTGCTACTGTGGCTGTGCTCTAAACCATGACTGTGTTCCTCAAGTGAATGTCAGGAGATGTGTCTTTATAAACGGTGGTCGTTGGCAGCTGGAAGAAAAAAAAAAACAAAGAAATTTCTTTTTCTTCTTGTTCTGGAACATCCTTTAAATCTCTCTGAGAATACCCCAAGGATTCTCACCTCTTGGGCAGCTGAATTAATCCCTCCTACTAAACCTGATTGTTCTTCAGATCCTCTCCAAACACACTGCCAAATATTTTGGCGGTTGTTCTCTTGTTGGTATACATTAAACCTCATGAATTTCATGACGGATCATCTCTCCGGCAGCTTGGAGTCCATGGCTACAAATTTGTTGATACAGCCTGTTGAGATGTAAACTCTTTAATTTGCAATTGTAATATGTAATTTTCTTGAAATAAAATGCAATTCAGTCACGGGACATTCAGAATCACTCAATTCTAATCTATAATGTCAGCAAGCCCATTTCAGTGACATTATTGTTTTGACACTGAGTGTAATAGAAATGATTAAGCCAGGAAGAGAGCGGCACTTACTTGACTGCTGTCAGCTACTGAACCACAATAGCCCGGCACACAGACTCTATTCAGCTGATGAAACGTGAAACTTGATATGCTGCTGCAAAATGTTAGTAACCACAACGCTATATTTCAATCCCTACTTGATTTTATAAATGTTTAGTCTCACTCTGTTAGACCCGGCCTCATACAAAAGCAATTCCTGTTTCACAACTGGAAGGAATAGCAACCAACCGTCTTTCTTTTCAATTCACTGTACCCAGGCATGTGGCAAGGCCTTTCTTCATTATTTTTTCAAATGGAAGAGCG
>NW_010419497.1:147845-149371 GCF_000710305.1 Buceros rhinoceros silvestris | reverse complement strand
GAGCGTGCTCAGATGGGGGACGCAAATGGAAAGGATGTGAACAATAGTAGCCCTTGTGACTTTAACGTGAAGATTAAGATTCATGATGGTAGGCGAGTAACGTGATAGAAACGTATTTCACGGCCCTTCCACCCTTCCAGCAGAATGTATACTTTGTTCTGAAATAATTTGTTATTGCTAAACTTGGCGATGCAGGCCCTTGAACTGGGCGCTAAGTGGCCATTTCTTCAAAATAGGTGTTTGCTTTCCTTTACATTTTATATAATTTTATATCATTATGCTGTCAAGTGTCCTGTGGTATAAGGGTAACAAATTGGGCACAGACAAGGCCATGTAATGTTGTAAGTAAATACCTCTGGCTCTCCTTTGTGTCTGAAAAGTCCTATTTTCCTCCTTTTCTGTGCACAGAAGATCCATAGTGTTATTTCAGGATATTTCAGGTTACACTTACAAGCAGTCTTAGCATCTTTTTTCTGATTTTATAGTTTAAAAGATTTTACTTTAGACTGCTCAGTTGTTCGCGAAGGTATTATTCACACATCATCTAAGGCACTGCAGAATAACTATTTTGTTCACACAATCCAGATTAGATTAAGGATTTGGAAAGAATAGGTGAGAATGAGACATGGGACACCCTGTGAGGCAGAGCTGACACAGACGGTACCAAGCATCCTCTGTAGCAGGGAGAACCATCTCCAGTGGAGGTAGGCAGCACCTTGCAATCTTCAGACAGCGGTTCTTGCCCTCACTCTGACCTTCTGGTGCTCTTCTTCTGCTATCGCTGATAGGAAAGATCTGATTTTGTATAAGGAGGAGCCAAAGGTTTGAAAACTAAAAGGCTGCACGCAAAACTTTCTGCAGAGTAAAAGCCCTCAGGTTTCTTGTAAAGCAATTATGTAGTTACATAAATGGCTTTATCAGTTTACCCCTTCAATAAGGTATCACCTCAGGGAAGAGTCTGATTTACATTATTGCTTCGTAAATAACAAGTATATTTGTATTAGAGCACATTTATAACACCACCTACGGCTGTTGTCTTTTCAGGTACGGTAATATATTCAATACTATAAATAACCAGAGATTTTCTTATTGACGAGAGCGTAAGCGTTTCCTACTGACATGCAATGTGGCATAAGGTGTGGATCATAGCTTCACGTCTTCTCAGCTTTGTTATCTTCTTATTACCAGTAGTCAGCCAGAGAGTTGAAACACTGACTCAGAAGAGAATGCAGGGAAGTTCCTATCTTTGATGTCATGGTGCTTTTTTAGCATTATTGGAGCCATGCTATCACAGATAGGGGTGAACTTCAGCATTGACTTAGTAAGTTTAGGTGGATATAAAACTCTGGATTAACCGGAAATACTGTAGTGGTGTAAATACTCCGGTTAATTACCAGTATCAGTGATAGAAAGGGAGACAAACATGCAAGTGGGCAGTGGATTATAGAACTTGAGATATATAATACTTGCCATAATTCATATGTTAAAGAAAGTAGGAAAGAACTGGCTAAACCAGGGAAGCAGCA
>NW_010419497.1:115623-147755 GCF_000710305.1 Buceros rhinoceros silvestris | reverse complement strand
GAATGGAGCAGGGAATTTTGGGTTTCATCACTGGCTATTGCTCTAATTTTTAACAGGCCAAAACTAAATAACTTAATTTTCCCCTCTGAGAAATGATCATAGTCCTGCACAATTTCCAGGGCTGTCACGAGACTAAAGGAAGTGGCAGCTATGCAGTGATATAAATTCTTCACGTCAAAGCTCATGTAGGAAAGCTCTTTCCTTCCATGACAAGTGATCGTAACAGACCCTAGGAGGGTTGGACTTCCACCAAGGGAGGAACGTGTGCGAGGGGACAGCAGGTAACCGTGCAGGCCATGGCGGTGAATCCTGCTGAGAGCGTCAGCCTCTGCGCGGCATTGCTCCCACGGTGACTGCACAAATCTGGGCAGAGAAGAAGCGCAGTCAGGAAAGGGGCTGTCTAGAGCTGCGTAGGAAACATTTTCTTCTTCCCTTTCTCTCATCCTGCAGTAGTGTTTGAGGTTTAAAAAAATGGATTTTGTCCTACATGCAACTCAGTCTAAAAAAGAAAACAAAATGCGGAGCTGAACGTTTGCAAAAACGATCAAAAGTGCTGAAATGTTTTACTTCCATACTCGCAGCATATTTAGGTTTAACTTCTTTCAACTTTTAAAAATATTTTTTGCATTTTCTTATTGTAAGTTAACTCACATATGACAATTCATTCTGAATGAAAAGAAGGAACTTCTCCTGTGGCGGGAATAGCTGCGAGAAGGCAGCTACGCTTTTCCTCAGTGGCTTGTGTGAAGTTCCTCGCTGCGAACATGCTGATGTCTGCGTACACACACACTTCTGCGCATGCCGCAGTTCCCAGCCATAACATATCGTTAGTAAAGGTTTGGGGTTTTGTGTTTTGGGCTGGCCTAGCTAGGAGTGAGGAAAGGGAGACTTACTCTGTGGTTTCACAGTTGGCTAAGCCCATCTCGCTGTGGGCCGTCACCAGCGCCAACGTTCCCACTTTTCCGCGCTGTGGGAGCAGGTCGCTTCGCAGCCAGCTCTGCGAGCAGACTGTGTCTGATCTTGTGGTAGCTGCATTTTTTCAGTCAGCGGATTAAGTCAAAAGCTCTTTGGTGGGGTCAAAGCGCTTTTCGAGCAGGGAATCGATAGAATCAGTATTGGCCGTGGCCATGCTGAATTCTGGAGGGCTGCAAACAGGCACCGAAACAATCACAGCAGAAGATGGTTGTTCTTGTCCTGGGCAGATCGGTTTTAACAAGGGGTAGAGACCTGAGGTCTCAGGACAGCTTTGTGTACATGAGTGTTGTTAAGATCAGAGATTTTATACCGGGTGAAAGCACAGGCTTTAGTCAAAGTGGCTTTAAAGTGGGTATCAAGTTCATTTGAAAAGGTTATATGCAGGAATTGTCAGTTCTAATAAATGAAAAACAATTGGGAAAAACATTGTATGACAATATGATGGCTTTATGAGGTAATAAGTTGAGGTCCAGATGATAAAGGCGACAGAAATAATGCTCTTTTATTGACATAATGCTAAAAAATAAAATAAAAGCTTCTAAAAATAAGAAAGCAGCAACAGAAACTGCCAACTCTCTCCTAATATCTGTTTGCACGTTTATGTTTGTTTCTTTTTCCCAAAAGAGCGACATATAAATATTTCTGGTGTAGCTTTTGAAGAATTTATAGTACTTTTTTTGTCAGGTGCCCTTGGGCTTAGATGTAGGATAATGTCTGTGTCCCCTCTGTTTTCAGAATTTGTCTTTTACCTCTGCTTTGTAGCTTCACACCAGGATTTTCTATAGTATTTTAACAAAGACTGACTTCCCATGATATTAAAATATAACAGCGTGTTACAGAGGAAACGTCAGACAATTCTATTTATTTTTATTTTTGCCTTGTGCTTTCCATATGTTTTCCTTTAATCTTCATGCAAATAAAATGCAGGGATGGGATTTTCATTTAAAATTGCAAAGTTGCAGTCAGCACAACTGAGGCCATAGTCAACAAGCCAGGATTGTGCCTGGTATCTTGCAGAAAGCTCTCAGCGTCTTGCAGGATGTGTTGTGTCTGTCTAACACCACACAGAAAAGCTACACCGGATTTGTGGTATTTAGCAAAAGCGACCAGCAATGTTTGCAAGTCATCTACGACAAAATACTCCAGCCCATGACTTGACAGAGCCAAAGATAAGGCAGATATTTAGGAAGAAGATGGAAAATATTATGCTTTAGAGAGCAGATTGCCATTGAATTCGGTCCCTTGCCCTGCTCGGGAGCTGCTGGCACTGGGGGGCAAATACACACCAGCACTTTCACAGGTGGTCACTGCCTGTGTTTTCCTCAGATTTGAGCACCCGGTTCCAGATACATGAGGTCTGACTTTCAGAAGTGCTGAGCTCTCAGAAAGGCAGCTGAGTCAATAGAGGCTGTGCTGTCAAACTGTAACGTGCTGTAAAATGTTAAGTCTTCCAAACAATCAGGTCCAAGTCGTCTCCTGTTAGGCACTCAGCCACTCCTGCTTATTCCCCTTTTTAAAAGAGGAACTACGTTATGCCTTACAGTGGTAGATGCTGCAAGAGAAATCCAGCCGTGCTCATAAATTATCCAGCTCCTGTGACAATAATAACTCATGGTGGAATTAATTCTTCATTTTTCTCAGAGCTTAACTACAGGCAGAACGCTCTCTCTGGGTATTTACATGCTGCACACATGATCCCCGTGTCTAGAAGGCACTTGGGCAGAGTGGATGCCTAGCTATGAGCATGACTGCATTACATACCAGCAAAAACTGATGCTTGCTAAATTTTCCTTCCATTAAGTGCTTTTTTTTTTTTAATGAGAATCTAAACATTTTTAACTAAGATCTTTACAGTCTAATTCTATTGACACCAGTGTGTTTACAATAGATCCAAGATTAACTGGGGATTGTATTGATTACCTAACTGTCTTGTTTACCAAGAGACTGTATTTTTCAAGTAACACTTGTAGTTCATTTTCCATTTTTTATCTCCACAACCCTCTTAAATAATTCATAAAATCTAACAAAATGAATACTGTAGAATTTTCTTTTCTAATGTATAAAAAGTAAATTAAAATGTCCTTCTCAATTAGTTTCCACACTCAGGATGTTTGTAGCTATTTCCTTGCAGTTGTCTTTGTAAGATGATGTACAGGTCTGTCTGTCTTTCTTTCTTCCTTTCTTTCTTTTGTTCTTTCTTTCTTCCTTCCTTCCTTCCTTCCTTCCCTTCTCTCTTTCTCTCTTTCTCTCTTTCTTTCTCTCTCTTTCTCTCTTTCCTTCTCTCTCTTTCTCTCTTTCTTCCTTCCTTTCTTTTCTTTCTTTCTTTCTTCTCTTTCTTTCTTGCTCTTTCTTTCTTTCTTTCTCCTTCCTTCCTTCCTTCCTTCCTTCCTTCCTTCCTTCCTTCCTTCCTTCCTTCCTTCCTTCCACTGCTCTTCCCATGACATACAGCCCAACTAGCCACTCAAGTACATAGGTTTATGTTTGAAGGACATGCATCGTGATGTACTAAAAGGTCTCATGCATCCTGACTGATTTCAATAACCAACAACCAGGTTTTGCTCTCTTGTCAAATATATCCTTTGTTACAACAAGGGCAAACCAACAAAAAATCGGTGTGTTCAAACATGGCAACCTCTGCAAACTTCTTCTTCAGTAATAGCTCTTCAAGTCTTGCTAAGCCTTATTTTAAGTCATCACGTAAGTCAGATCACAGATTCCTTTTTGTTATCTAAAGGTGCAGTATTGCTTCCTGGTTAGAATAAGAATGTATATGGGACAGTGGTCATGTCTATGTTCCCTTAAATAATTCAGACCTCAAATAGGTTGATACAAATCAAAGATAAAAGGTAATTTTTAGGATAAACATTAAGATAGTTGTGATGACTTTCTTTTCTGAGAAGCCAATGACAAACTCCATTTTTCCTGTTTAAGAAATTTCTGTCAAATCTATTGTTGTGATTCATCTTGCTGGAACCAAAATTGTTTTTCCCTTTTAAATGAAATTTTAAATTCAACAATCAGACAAAAAAAATCCTGTGAAAACCCAGAGGGACTACTTCAAGAATACAGTGCAGACTTTTTGTATTGTCATGGATCGGGAGTGACTGGTTGTAGGGTAAAATAGTTCTTGTAGATTCTTTAACTGTTTAAAAGAAACAGATAAAATACAGATGTTTCTTCACCATAAAATCAGTGACCATGCCTGGGTTGTTAGTAGGGTCTGAATTTTTTAGATATACACTCATGCACAAATCTCTGCTGCTTTAATGAACTGTATAAGTGGAAACAAATTTTGCAGCAATAAGTTGTTCTGCCTGAATGATTTAAATTCATAAATATTTTAAAACTGGTCATTGTAATAGGGGATATGCGGGAACTCCAGCTCCTGTCGATTCCTCCAGCTCTGCCTGAAGAGCTGATGCTAACTTGACTCCTGCTGTCATTCCCTGGAGCAGCGTGTGCTCATTTGAGGAATTTGGGTTCTGATTAAGGTATACAATGATAATGAGCAGATGTGCTGTATTTTGGTCCTGATACTGCAGTGGGCAGGGCAGCGTTAGCCCTGCTTTAAACAAGTCTAAATTAATGCTAAATTCCCTTACCCTTTCTCTGAATTGGCCGGAACAGCCGGACCACAGAGGATTTCTTTATCAAATCTGCACATTTAGGCTGCTGTCTTAGCAGCCAAGCGGCTAATTTCTGGCTCGGTGCTGACCAAAGTGTGGTTAACCTCACAGAAATGTCAAAAGTCCTTTTTACCCACTGTTGCTGCTAACCGAATGCTAACATTTTGCTTTGGAGAGCACCACATTATTCAAGCTGTCCAGCAATACTCCAAACGTTTGCGCCGTTACAAACTGACGGCAAACTGATTTGTTCATTACATCTGAAACGTAGCTGCCAAATATTCTATCCTCAACTTAAACACTGCGTTGCGAGGATAGGCTGAAGCAGCCTGTGTGTATAGGTAGGCAGCCAGAAACAAGCACAAGAATCTGGCTTCATTCTGGGTAAAACCTGCTGGGCTTTTTAAAGGTCTGTGTGAAGGGAAAAATGGGGAGGGGGTGGCGGGGGTGGAGGTGTGTGTAGGTTTCTGAATGACTGTGGTCTTTCAGAGTGTCTGGAGATGCATCTCTGGTCAAGGCTCTCAGAGCTCGTGGTGGAAGGCTGCAGAATGGGCCATCCTGGGAAGTTCTCTGAGAAAAGGCAATGCAGTTCCAGGCGGCACAAAAGCGACATTGATTCTCTTCTCCTTCTCAGAGGTGGTCTGCAATTTCTTTCCTCTCAGCCAGCTTTGAAAACACCAAAACCATCCCCAGAGCTAACACGGGTAGGCAAGGTAAGAGAGCCTGAGCAGTAGCAATACCTGAGCAGAGAAGGGATCACAGGGGGAGAAAAAGCCCATGTTGTACTTACCCTTCGTCTCTGTTCTGTTCTTCCTTGTCTGATGAAAAAGCGACAGCAAAAACCAAAAGGGATGCCGTATTGGCAGTCCCTGAGAAGCACGCGCTCTGTATCTTATATACATCATTTATTTCCTCCTGTTATAACAGGGAAGTCAATTTCTGTGGGCTGGAATTTGATCTTTTAATGGGAAAGGGTTTTGTCTATTAGCTAACCTTGCAAGGCATTTCAAACATTTCATCTTTTCACCCAGGAAAAACAGCTCCATTCAGCAATCTCAGACTCCTTTGAACTCTGCACAGGAAACCACCTGGAAATGTATGATAAAATACGCAGTTAAAGCAGTAGAAAAAGCAAAGCCTATCACACAGCCTAATATAGCCAAGTATAAACAGAATATTCCATCCACAGGCAGTAAATATGCCTTTATTTTCTCAGGGGGTTAGACTCAGTTTAGGCCAACCCACTTGTGATTTCACCTTTCACTAGTTACCATATGAAACTGCTTTAGCTCACTGCCTACAAAGTCGTAGAGACCTGCCACTTATTTAATAATATGCGTGTATTCATGTTTTAAAATTGATCTGGATAAAGCTGAGACCTGGCAGGGGTCTGACTTAACAAAGCTTGTGTCCAGAGTTCCCATTCAGGCACTCTCTGCTCTGTACTGCTTTTCACTTCTGTGTGGGTTTCTGGCCGTCCTGCTCTCCCAGGTTGTCCTACGAGCTGGAGAGTCACTGCTCAGGCCCCTTGGGAACGTTTTGTCTTAGCAACACGTCAGGCTCAAACCTGCTCCAGTGAAGCCAATAGTCAAAGTCCCGCTGGATCTGGGCTCTATCTCAGCCTAAAGGAACACAATGACTGTCTTTGAAAATGTTTCCTCTCCTTCAACACATAAAAATTTCCCACCTTTTGGCTTTTTCTTCGATTCTTTACCTGAGAAGAAGGTAAAAAGTGTAGTGACACCGAGCACACGTGCATAGTTTTTCACACTTGAACTTCTGCGCTGGGACCACATTAAGACACCAGCAACAAGGTGCTGCTCAGACAAAATGTGCTGGAGCATCTGAATACCAACTGTGGGCAAACAGAGGCTGCAGGGGCTGCCAGCACCGACACCTCTGGGTCATCCTGGCTCCCGGCTGCACACCGAGTCCAGACCCTCCCTGGGTTCTCTGGACTCTTGGAGAACCACTGCCATTGCCACCCATGAACCATTCTTATCCTCTCTGAGGTATGTGGTATGTGTTTTGTGGCATTCAGCTGTGCAAGGGTTTGGTATTCAGTTTACAGGCCCACTTGAAGGTTGCGATTACTTGAGCTATAATCTAGTTATATGCTGTTTCTTTTAAGTATCTTTTTTTCTGGAACATGCCAGGTTTATCACCACACGCTTTTCCAGCTCTGCTGCTTTATGTAAGTAAGACCCAAACACCACACATCTGAATGCTGGAAGAGGGGACGGGGCATACGGCAACCTTGGCACTGAATGCCAGCCTGGACGACCCTCCATCCAGGCGACGCAGGATGTGGCGTCTGCTTTGCTGAATGCTGCTCCGAGCATCTGAAGCATCTGCTCTGGCTGCACTAGCAGCAAAAGTTTTCACAGCTGCCAGACTGGGCTCCATTTACTCTTGATTTTACATGCTTTTTAGGAGCTGGCCTAGCTTGCGACAGCACATAATTTTAACAGTAGACTTATAAAATGAGTCTTTGATGCTTGGGAGCTCCATGTGTGTCAACGTAGGGCTCCATGTCTTCAGCGGGGAAGAGCTGAACAGGAAGCACAGGCTGACAGGCAGCATTCCTGGGTGAATAATATTAGTGACTCTGCCTATTTCATTGACATCCACAACAGACAACTGAAGCAAAGGCTGTGTATCTCACATCAAAAATGGAGCTCAGCCTTGCTTTCCCAAAGCCAGAGACATTTGTACACAGGTCTGTTCGTTCTGCTCAGAAAAATGTAGTTACCAGATGGAACATGAAGGGCAGAACTATCATGGTCAGTGTAGACAATGTTACTCGTAAGTAATTTCAGAACTCTGAAACTCTTGCAGCTAATGGCACAATCCTTTTCTTTTTTGCGATAGTTCTGTTAAAGCGGACACCGAAGATGCCGTGACTAATGGTGTGTTTACCATCTGTTAGCAATATCTCCATGTGAATTAATTAGCAAGGGCCTGGGACTCTTCTGCTTACAGCCTTCCATGAAAGTAATACTGATTGGCACTGACACAGTATTACGTTGCTCCCCCTTCTAATGTGGCCCTTTTGACAAAAGATTAGCCCTGCCACCTGTCCCCTTGGCTGGTGATTACTTTCCTCCAATAGTCCTCTTCTGAGCTGAAACTTAATAAATACAAGAACATTTTACCAGTGTAATTATGATACTAAGAGCATTAAGACGGTCCTCGCTGTTGTTGGTGTCTTGCTTTCAGGCTACTATTGTCTTTAAGGAGAACTGAAGATAGAAAATGCTTTCAGTTGGGTGTTAATGTTCCTGCCAGCCTATTTTGAATGCATCTCCTACACTGAAACCGCTTGTTGCTTTATCCGTCAGGAGAACAGTAAGACTTTCAGTGCTGAAGCTGGTTCGAGCAGACACCCACAATCTCCTGGTTTTTGGATGGGCCTGATGGCTCTGAAGAGTTTCACATGTGAGCGCTTGCGGTCCTGAACCTGACATTCTGCAAATATCCTGTGATACTGATTTACAACCTACTACTCTGGCAAACGCTGCAGGAATATATTTCCAGAAAATGAAACAAGGTCAAAATCACAAACAAGGCAGGTTCATTAACCCTCCCACCACCCTTCCCCCAAACTCTCCCTCAGCCGAAATCTTTAGATGACTTTCAGCAAATATTTTTGGAAGTATTCCTTCACTTCTAATCAGATGGCAAAAGTGTTTGTTTTGTTTAATCATGACTGTGAAACTGAGCCTTTAGTTTTTTCTTATCTTCCTTTTTTCATAAGGACCCTTTTGATTTCCCTCTCTCTTCATGACCGCATGAAATTTGGCTGGTGATGAAAAGACCAAACAGGCCCCACTAAAAACTTTCAGAATGTGCAGAGTTCAGCTCAGGGGGGTTGTCAGGTCTCTGGAGGAGCTGTAGATTTAGCGCTACTCAACTCATATCCAGAAATCATGCTAATTTCAGTGCGTGCAGTTACATACTATGCGTAAAGAGCGGTCAGCAATCTCCACAGCAGGGAGGGTGTTCCTCCATATCTTAGGTGGGAGTCAACATGGTCACATAACTGACAACATGGAGCTCAGGAGGAAGACTGTTTGTCTTTGAAAAGGTTGACTTCTGAAAACTGCTTTTGCAGAAGGAGAAGTCACAGTCCTGGATGAAGTCTAGGAGGAGGGCAAGGTTGGGGAGAGTTGTTAACATGGAAAGTCTACCCCCGCGTGCTCTCTGCAGGAGGCACCTGGTTTGGGTCCCAGCTGAGCTGCTGCTTAATAGCTCATCTGGGTGCCAAAAAGCTGTTCCGTGACATTCTTGGCTTAAGCATTGCAAAAGCAGTGGAACATTTTTGCTAAACAGAGCCTTTAGTCTTTAAATCATTGCTTTCTAGTTGAAAACCCAAGAAAATTGAGAGCAATGTCAAAATGCTAAAACTTTAGCGTTCAGTCAGGCACAGTTTTGTCCTGAGTCTCAGTGGCTGGCTCCAAAGTTTCCTGGTGTATACGTTGGCAAATAGTCGCCCTTTTGTATGAATAGTAATCTGCCATGTCCTCTGAGCATCGTGGATGAGCTCGCGTTCCATCCAGTGCCCCTCCAAAAACTACTTTAAGCTCAGCTAATGAATCTTGTGTTACTTCTAACGTTAATACTTGGGAGATTTAAAAACGTTCACTGAATGCATCTTGCCCAATCTGCAGCTGGAAAAAAAGGGACATTATTCTCTGGAAAAGTAATAAAACCTTGGGCACTTTTCAGCTATATTTCTGTGCAGGATGGATCAACTGTTCTGCGCTCAGCTAAGAATTCTAGAAATGCTCGTGAAGTTGTTCCTGATAAGAGAAGCATAAACTACTTATTTTGCTGAACAACTGTTTGCTTATAGGCCAGTTCAGTGACCTGTGATTAATTGCTGTGATAATGTATGTGTCCAAGACACTTTCTATTAGTAAATCTTTTTCCATTTGCCTTTATAATTTATTTCTCATTCCTTCTGAACGCTCTGACTGTAAGATTCAGTGCACTAATGATGAGGATAGGGAGAAGGCAGGTCCTGGGTGTGGGGAGAACAAGAAATGCACATCCAGCATTGGATCATTCCATAAATTAACTGGACAGATGGAAGCGACTTCTCCGGGACAACCCGTAGCAGGAAGGCGTTGAACTAATGTTTCCAGGCTAGACCCCTTCTTACCAACATTTTGTCTGTTCATATCTTCCTTGTTTTTTCCCACTGAAGTTGTGCTCATAGAGGAGCAACTGCACAGTGGTATTTTAACAAATTCATATTGATTTGTGGGTTAAAAAGTTGTAATTAGTCAGACAAAATATGTTATCCATTTACCTTTATTTCCCAGCTGTGCTCACCTGTCATTTTTAATTATTATTTTCTGGTTCCTGGTGATGATGTCATCCCCCTAAACTTCCCGAAAGCTCCCCAGTGTTCATTCCAAATGATTAATGAAGGTATGAAAACTATGAGGGCTTCCAAATCAAATGTGTGTATAAAGGTAAGCAGCACACAGGAAAAGATGATTAAAATAAAGAATTGTGTGTTTCCTTGAAATTCACCAGCCCATTGATACTGCAGCCGTTCCCGTCTCAGTGGAACTTTTGTGCAATCCACTGAATAGTTTTTCTATGAGGGGAAAAATATCTCGAGGAACTTGACTGTTAGACCTATTTGAATTTTGGTTTATGGCTGTGGGTTTCACATACTTGTGACGTGAAAAGGACAAAAATAGGCTCTGTGCTAAAGCGATAGATCTGGCAAATCCATACATCAATTGTCTTGAAAAGTGTGGGTCTTACCTCATTTGGAACGTGAGGTTTTAATGAAGAAAATTTAATAAATTGATACTCTGAATTTTTGGCTTGCATTAGGAAACTACAAGGTGAGCTGTTGCAATGCTGTGTGTTAATAAGCACTCAGGAGTCAGATTTGTCTGAGAGAAAGTGCAGCACTTTTTATTAACTGAATGAGCATTGTGTTTAGCTGCGCTTGGCCAAGGCCTCTGGAAATGTCTAATTCATGTGGAAGCAAGCTCAGATGGTTGACTACCAAAGTGGCAGAGAGTTTTCCATTCCAACACAGCATCGTCTTAAAACAGTCATTCCCACTGTAAGTGTCATGTCTATCCCCTCAGTGTGTGAACTCCAAGTGAAACATAATTAAGTCACGATAAGAATGGAAAACCTGGAAATTGTTATTCACTTATCGCAGTGCTCATAACAGGGTCAGAAAAGGCGGAGTCCAGTGGTAAAAGAATAATTTTTTCAGAACCAGAGGGTCTAAGTCCAAAGCTCTCATTCAAAAGGGCCATTTCAGCTCCTCTCTAGCAGTAAAACAAATTCAGTTCTGTATGTGTCTGGGGAGGGATTAATCAGAACATGCTGATGCCTACCTTGTGATAACTACGTACAAGCCAGACTGTCTTCAGTCAGTGGAAAGAAACGGCATTTTTTCAGGGCATGATTCATTTCCTAAAGTAGGTGCTAAAAGAAGCAAAGGATACAATGAAAAAACCCCAAATGAAATCAGGTAAACACAGCGGATAATTTATCGCCCTAAAGTTCTGAATGCCAAAGAATGTCTGTTTCTCTGCAACAGCCCTTAAGGGTCTCAAGACATTAATTATTTTGGCAAAATATCAGTCATCCCTAAAATTTTGTGCTGGTCTAAACTGGCCTGTTTTGACCAGCTAAGCAACTGTCTCCCCAGTCAGCCCAAACGACATCCTGAAAACAGGTTTTGTTCTACTAAAAACCTCTCGAGGAGCTTTACCTTGTAGGTGTTTCCAGAGACTCATGCAGCCAAACAATCTAGTCCCTCACAAAAACGTCCTCATTGCGGTCACTTCCTCTTGAGATGGTCCCGGTGCTGGGACGTGGTGTTTGTGTGGGAACGCTGTGGTGAGAGTGCTTGCCCAGAGTGGGGCACGCGTGGCTTTTATGTTCCTTCGGTTAGAGGTCCAAACCCACATCTTTTAACGTCTAAGAGTGCCTAACCATAAAGCCATGGCAAAACGAGCGGCATGCAGTTTTCATAATGACATTGGGTGTTTTTTCAAAACAAAGGAATTAGAGACTTGGTGATCCCGAGGTGTGAAGGGATAAAGAATATCCCTGTGTAGCCTATTGCTCATGTTACTTAGCAGGGCGAAGCCCTAGTTTCCAGTCCCTAATCAATGAAATGTTTGTGGTTATTATGGTCATTGATTAGCATGTGTAAGTAGGTGCTGGAGCGGAGATCTCCCCTTCTGGGTCATGTCCTAGCCACGAGCTGTTGTGGGTGGGAGTACTTCTGGGTGTTTCATTACCACCACTTAGAGCTGGTAACAAAACAGATGCCCAGGCTCGCTCTTCTACGTGCAGCAGCCATCTGCTCACTGGGGCTGAAGGAAGGAGAGGTAAAGCTGTGTTTAGGAATCAGGTTTGCTGGATCAGCCTTAGATGATGGCCCAAGGCTCACCCTGCCGCTCCATCCCACCTCAGTGGGACAGGGCGAGAAAACAGCACGAGAAAACTCGTCCGTGGGTCAAATGGGGAGCTCCAGCACTTGGGGCATGTCCTCCCCTCCTCCTGCTCTCCCTTCAGAGCTTGCAGAGCTGCTTCTCACACTGCTCCCCTCACCCTTTGCAGCCAGGTGGTGTTTTTTGCCCGTTCTGACACTGGCTGTGTCTGGCAAGAGGCAGCCCCAGCAGCACCTGGGCACCAGCAGCCGGCACATCATGGAAGAACTTCTCTGTTTTAGAGTTTTACCTGACCAGGCATGGTGGGATAGTCTTCTATAAATGGTTCTCTACAGTTTACAGAGACTTGTGCAAATAACAGGTCCGACATTTCATTGAAAATTTCTGTGAAAATGACAACAGCACTTCTGAAATGCATGTTTACAGGATTTTTGTCTTATTTTTAAACAAAGATGGAGAATATGATCCTTAGAAATGAGGTCAAGGAGTTGAGATGGGGGAATTGTATTTTTATTTTATTTCCATCCTAAGCTCCTAGCACAGCATTCACGAGAGAGAAGGATTACCTAAGTGGAGACCTGAAGGTGATTTCCATTTCCCCTCTCTCTCTCACGCATGTGTGACTTTTGGCAAACTGGCTTGTTCTGAAATCCAAATATTCACCTGTGGGTAGAAACCAGACTGTGCGTTTGTGTGTGTGTGCCACTGCTCATCGCTCTGCATCACAGACCACAGAGCCCAGCCGCAGGGGCAGGCATTAGACCAAATGTGTTGCTGTATTAGAAAATATAGTCCATGCTAATAGACAAGAGGCTTCCTGGTGCATTGTCTGATCGGTCCAGGCGGAGGGAAGCAGCACGCAGGTGGGATGGAGGACAGGTTTGACCGATTATTCTTAAGCAGCGTGTGTGCACAGCACATAGGTAGTGCAGCCTCTCATGAGCACGGTGGTGTCTGAGTGCCAGACTTCCTAACGTGACCCAACTGAACCCTGCATCAACGTCTGAGCAAACTGTGTCAAATAAAGAGGTATAAGCTGCAAACATTTTGCATTCAAAGATCATAAGGAGAACCCTGGGAAAATGAAGCAGGAGATTGAAGGGTAACGGAGAGGCATCCTGGCCGTGCGATTGTCCCGCTGTGTGTGTTTTTGCAGGCACACAGAAGGGCACTGTTTCCTCCAGTTACACCAGAGTCAGAAGGCTGATGGAGATGCTGGGTAAATTATTCTGACAAAAGCAAATGAACAAACCTGAGCATGTGCCAGAGCAGTAAATATGGAAGCAGGCACTGAAATGGGCTTCAGTGGGCTGCGTGTTTATTCCCCTCTGTACTTTGTGTTTGCCGAGCTGGACTAGTCTGGTAACAAGTGTCCTTGTAACAGAAGCAGGGAACTGCAGAGCTATTGCAGAAAGCAGCTGTGGGTGACTGGGACTGCGTGTTTCTAAGCTGTTAATATGCCAGAAAAAGAACAATCAAAATGAACAGGAGCTTAAATACTGGATAGTGCCATGTGACTGAGCACAGATATTGGAGCCTGTAAGGTCGGGACCAGGCTCGGAGAGGAGGGAGACAGGTCAGAGGAAAAAGGCGTGCTCCCCTCTTCTGTCTTAGATGCGAACAATCTGGGGGAGCTGTACCCCAGGCATCTCTACTAATCTTGTTTTCCTGGTAACCGGTGGACAATAGCTTTGTCTGAAGGATAAGGCAGGGACCTCAACTGCATTTCTTGTGTAGCAGCAGCTACACGGGCACTCACCTGCAATGCCAGCCCACAGCGGGTGAATATTTCTAACAAAGAATCTGCAGGAGGAAAAAAGAACGTGCAAAGATGGTAAATTTGCTGAGTAAATTATGCAGAGTGAATTACTCACACAGTTTTACTAACAGTCATCTGGAAAAAGTTAAAAATGAAGGAGAATGACTGAAGTGAGTAATAAATCAGTCTGAGAGACATGTAGGGTTACTTGTTGGTTGTGGAGAAGGATGGGGTTGATTGAGCGATACAGTGAACAAGGCAGAGAATCAGATAAACACAGAAGGGGTGGCGCGATTGGCTTACGGCATTGTCCTGTTCCCAAACATCTTATGGCTGCCCTGGTGGCAGTTCATTCGGTGAAGTTTCACTGATTGTTACTGTTTTCCACACACGGTGTGAAGCTGAAAGAAAGGCCTCCGTTCCTCTGCTTCGCCTTGAGATTGACTGCTTTAATTTAGAAGTCAATAAACACCATGCGTGCTCACAGCATCCCAACCCGGAGCTATTGGAAATTGGCACCCTTGAGCTTCCTCCCACTGGGAAACCGAGGTTTGGCTTTCCACATTCATATTTTTATGTCCTCGCTAGTTCCATTTCATTAAAACACAATATGGGATGTTTTTTCCCCTCAAATTGGTCGCTGAAAGCTGCTTTTGTTAAGGGAAAGCTAATATTAAAAGGAAGGTTGTAGTCCATTGCGAAGGCAAGTGCAGCTTTGTGATAGGAGCTGCAAATGTGTTAATTAAAATGTTGCTTTTACTTTATCTTGATGTCACATTACCCTTATCTCCAGCTCACGCAGGCTCTAGATGCTTTCTTTTGGGCATTTGGCCATCTTTTGGTTTTCTTTTTTTTTTTTGATTTCCACTTACATTTTACGACTTGAGCCCAAGCCCATGAAACGCTGTGGTAACACTCCTGTGGAGCCCCATAGAGTTTCCAGCCTTGGAGCAGAGCCTGCTCTGGAAAAAAAAAAAAAAAAAAAAAAAAAAAAAAAAAAAAAAGACAAAAATGAGCATGTGGGTTTGTGTGTTTGTTATCTTCCAGACATCGACACGCAGTGCTATAAATAGGAGTCTCTCAGCTGCCAGTTTGATAAATGCATGTCACCGAGGTTATGTGGTGCTCTACCCCTCGGTCATCTTTAACAGCAGTAAAGTGCCTGCAGGCCAAAAAGCGCCCTCTGACACCTGTGTAAGCTCCGGAGTCTAATGGCTTGAGATCTAGTAAACAGTTCTTCTTTCTAATGCTTCGTGAGGAAGAATCTAACCCACCTCATTGCTTCTGCAGGGCCGAGAGGAATCGGGAGCCACAAAAACAACTTTGTTACTACAGTTTGCAAGTGCAACCCAAGAAATGAGTAAGTTCTGAGTCACTTTGAGTACCCTCCAGATTCTTTCACACTATTTAGGCCATATTTATCTCTAGAATAATTCTAACAGACACGTGCTAATATCATCACAGCCTTCAGAAAATACCACTGTAGACTAAGGGATTCCAGCGCTGGTTTGCATTTTGTATCTTTGAGATCTTTTACAGGGAAAAGCAAGATACTTTATTGAAATAGCGAGACAAACAAATGACAAAAAGGTAGGCACCCGGTCTGACCATAGCGAGAGGTTCAGTGTAACATACTTTCAAGGAAGGCAGGTAGCAAACTTAGCTGTTAAGCTAAAAAACATGAGCACTATTTTTTCCTCTTAAGCGTCAGAAGGTTGGAAAGATTTGCAAACAAAAAGGAAAGAAAATCCTTGGGTCATTCAACCTTGTATTTATATTTCTGTTAATTAACAGATTACTAAGAGTTCAAGCACATGAACACATTTTGTACTCAGGAGGAGGTGCATTGTATTGTTCTTTCACTGATTGTTTTATGAGGATGCAACACGCCGTAGTGTTGATAAAAGACTGAAATCTATTTCCCCTCTGCTAAACTGAGCCCATCTCCGGTGGAAGGAGGCAGAGTTCAGCAGTAGGCTCAGCAGCAAGATTTCTTCAGGGTCTCGTAGCACCTTCAGGTGCCTCAAAATAGTCACAAGGGCCATGATGGATTGTGAAGCATTTTGGGAAGCTTCAAGCCACCAAAGCTATGCTGGAGGTCACTTGGGCAAGGATAGCAGGAGAAATATGGAAACGTTTGTCCATGTCCAATTTAAATCAGATACAGTCTTTGGAGCAGAGACTATCTTTCTGTCTGGCATTTTACAGTAAGTTCAGTGTTCTTGCAGTTACAGCTGGAGCTCTTTGATTAGTACCAGTATAAAAATAATACAAATATTAGAAATACTGTATGTATGTGGTGTTTAATCAGGTGTGATGACAGAAGATGGAAGGAATTTCTTATGATCACTGCATGCACCCTGGTAAAAGAAATGTTTGGTTGGAGGTAATTTTGCTTGAAACCCCCCAAAACTGATGAATTTGTTGATTAGTGTTTTGTTGGCTATTTTTAAGAAGAGCTGTGCTGGGGAAATCTGAATGAACACAAGCAGGGGCAAGACAATCTGGGACGGTTCTGCTCAAAGCATCCAACAATAATAAAAGGCTGGGAGGGATCAGAAGGATCAATAAATTACTTTTCTTCTTTTCTGCCTGGCCTCCTCTGTTTGTGGCTGCTACCTTCTCAGCTACTCTCCGGGTAACAGTAATTGGAGCCAGGGGACTGTTTGGTTCAATGCCGAAAACAGGTTTTAGCAGCTATAAATACCGATTAGTAGCTGACCCGTTAAAAAGCTAAGGGGCATGTTAGATTCTTTTGGGTTTCATAAGAGAAATGTTTTCTTAAAAGAAATCCTTTATACACGCATACATAAATGCATACATTGTGTTTTTCATACGATTGTGTTTTGGTGAGTGTAACTAGTTTTGATGACTGAAGTGTTTTCAGCATAGCCAGGTAACTTGTCAGATATTTGCCCCCTTTCAGCCCAGAAACTATATTCATACTCCAAGAGAAATTTGTGCTGAGAAAACTGGCTAAACATATGGCACCAAGGCACAGACACTGTGTCCAAGGTGCTCTGCTGTATACATCTCCTCTGGGGGAAGACAAAAAGAGAAACGACACTTAAGGGATATGAAGTCACATTAAATATTTAACAAGCATTGGAAGGCACTCAAAGACTACAGTTATTATCATGGTAGAAGGACCAACTCGACTAGTACAGGACAGGGTCAAAAGCGACACAGGGTGCCACAGACAGTAAAAAGTTGTTTGCTCAGTTTTAGTTACGAAGGCAAGACTTGGCCCCTTTGGAAAGGATTAAATAAAAAAAAAAATCCCAAACCCAATTTGTGAGCGTTCTCTAAACCAATAGCCAGGGATGAATAAACACGTCCTGCTGCTGAAAGCCTGAGCTGGGTAATGTATTGGGATACGCACAGACTTCAGACAGCGCTCCCCAGGCAGCTGGGTTGTGATCACACGGACACGCTCGGTCCGCAAAGCAGGCGGATGAAATCAGGGACTCCAGTCGCTGCTCATGGTAGCTCAGCACATTCCCTGCTGACCTGGCTGAAAGAGTGCTTTTATGAAGCACAACTGATTAAAGAAACAAATGATGTAAAATGAAATGTCATCATGGATACAGGGTTTAGGGCTGTGCAAACAACGGTGGATTGAAATCATTAGACTCTCTCTGCTCTGGAATGGTTCAATATTTTTAGAGGATTAAAATGCCTTTTCTACCCTTTGGTCTCCTGTACTTATTTGTATGTCAACATAAGTATTTGTCAGTGTTTTTCATGCTCTCCTAAGTCAGGAAATCTGTAAATTCATCACGTAAAGAGACTGAGTCTTAATTCCTGGACCTGCTAGTCCTGGATCAAAGGTTTTGATATATTATTCTTAACTTCTTTTTATTTGGAAAAATGTAGCCAATACCTCTAGCAGACAGCATGGACCTGATCCAGAATCCACTGCAGTTATTTAAAATACTCTGATCAAGTTCCATGAGTTTCGGTCCAGGTCCTGTGGCTCCAATCCAACACAGCACTCCAGCTCATGTGTAATTGCTCAGGAGCTTAACTTTACAGACGAGTACCAGTGCTTTACCAGATTGCCACGTTCATATCAGCTGGTACAAGTGGACTGCCTCTCCATAGCTGCTCAGATGTCATTCACGGGGTAACGCTCCGTCTGAAATAGGATTTTTCACATGTCGTGTTAGTAAGTAGCCCTCCAGCCAATAAGTCTTTCTTACAATAAGTCTTGTGGCATTGTCACAACATATGATTTTAAGGAATGCCTCTCACTGAGGGCTGGGGCACTAGAAAAAAACATGAAAATAAACAGAAAGTATTACAGGAAGGCAAAAAAGTGTTTGTAGTTAAACAGCTAAAAAACCCCACAACTTTAAGAAGTGGGCACAGTTTTTATGAACCTCTTTGTGACAGTGCAAGGTTATGTTCTGTGGCAGCCCTGGCTGGGTTTCTTGTGTCTTGTTTTCCTCATTGTGCTTTGATCTTGGCTGGGAATAAACTGTATTTAAGGACAAAAGGCCTTTTCAGTAGTTCCAATAAAAATGACAATTGTTGCCTCACTCACTGTAATGCTCCATTGCTGCCTTCTGCAGGGTGTAAAGGAAGGCGGTTACAAACTCCTGTTGAGCATAGCTGATCTTCAGACAGTAATCAGGGGTAATTACAATACGCTGGGTGAATCACTCCGAGCCACTGCTAAGTCTGGTACTTGGTCACACTGTTCTGTAAGAGCTTGCTGTCAGGCCTCAGGAGCAGCAGTTGCTCACACTTCCTCAGGAAGTCCCTCTGCAGTGTCACTCCAGGATTGGGCACTGGCGATGAACTCGGAACTGCTGAGTTCGTCAGCTAACCACTGTGATTTGTTAGCCACTGCGGGAGAGATTTTCAAAACACAAATTACTGGGAAATGTTTAACATCTGTTTCACTTTAAATCCGGCTGAAGGTGTCAGTTTTGTTTCCCGATCAGATGAGTTTTCCACGGAGAACCTGGTGGGATTGCAACCAAAGTCGATGCTCTTGGCTGACATCAGCAGGTGCTGATCTCCAGGACACCATTACTGCTGTGGATCTTACTTAGCACGGAGAGGTGTCTCTGGCTGTTTGCTAGACACTGATAAACAGAACTATTCTATAGAGAACTGTAAAATATTTTGAGAAAATCAAGTTAGCCTGTTCTAGAAATAAGAGTTAATACCAACGGGTAGCAAATAATAAATTGTTATTCCTGTTTTTCCTAGTTCTCAGCATAGTGGCGTAAGGGACCAACCTCAGTCTTCAGGAGACTTCATTGCTTTTAATGAGGTTGCTCGATCTTGATCTTCTGCTGACAACTTTTAGCCTCGAGAAAACCATTTATGCGTTGAGACAGAGGGCTTAAAAAATTAATAGCAACATTTAATAGCATAATTACTTTACATTATTTTGCATACTGTGACTTTGCTTAAATGAAACAGGTTGCATGCTGAAGTAATCTTGTAGGGAGGATTATTCAAACAAGATAAAGTCCCCGCTGAATGTACTGTCAGTTCTTTTTATGCATGCTGAGTAACCTGCTGTGCTTTGGCAGCTCTAAGACTGCGCCATATCGTGCTCATATTGGAAGCATGTAAATGTCTGAGCTAGCAGTATGAAATGTGGCCCAGCAGTTATTACTTCAGGAATGTTAATTATTACTTTTATGTGGATAAACTCTCCAGAGCTGCATCCATTTAAAATCCAACCACAGACACTATGCACAAGTTTGATTCAGTCTCAGTGTTACAATTTTTCTTTGTTTATATATGGGTAATGGTACCACGCTGGTGTCAACAGACTGAGACCTTATGAAGGGAATGTAGAAATAAATATTATTGTTAAAGCAAGGATGAATCATTTGCAGTCAAGCAAAACTGAAGATTTGTCTAGCTGCAGAAAACTCTGACTCGAGGCGCTGGAGTACACAGAAATAACATCAAAATGTTAAATAAAAGTGGATTAACATTAACGCAAGTACAATATTGATTTAAAAAAGGAAAGCCAGAGGACAAAGCCTAAGCTGCCACAGAACATGTGCCACTCCAGCAGGTTTCCTTGAAGAGGAGTCGCAGTTTCCCCCAGGCTTTACCCCGGCAGGTGGTTAGCACTGGCAGCTCGTGCGGAGTCCAGAACAGAGCGGAATAACAGTCTGTAACAGCCCATAACAGAAAGCACCAGCTCTAATGAATCACTATGCCCCGAGTTTTCAAATATGGGGTTTATCTGGGTGCCTTAATGACTCCAGAGAGGCAGATGAAAAAACGGATCATTTTTTAAAATGAGGATTCAAACCCGCTCTCTCATTTTTGTATATTCCTTACTGTGTCTGGACGTGCTTTCACTGTGAGATGTTACTGTTTGTGGTTTACAAAGAGCTCTTTCACCATCCCTGGTGAAGTTGGGAAGGCATTAATGATGACCCGACTGTAACTAAGCAAACTGTAAAGGAAAAGGGGAAAAGGGGAAAAAGGGAAAAGGGGAAAAAAGGAAAAGGGAGCTAAGGAGAAAGAAGAAAGCCAGGTTTTTTGGTGGGAGTCCACAGAAGAGTTTCTTAAAACTACTTCATCAGGTTTAGATTTCCACTCAGATCGGCAGGTTGGCTGCATGTGTTGCTCAACAGGAATTGCTTCTGGCTTTTTCTGTCATCAAGCCAGGACATGGAAGCCAGAGAGAAAGCGGCACAGACCAGCGCTAGGGCAGCAGCTTTAGAAAGGACTGCTCTGAAGTCGGGCAAGAAGTTTGATTCCACACGGAGCTGAGAATGGCACAGTCACAAAACATTTTGATGTCTATTTAAATGGGACTTAAAATAAAGCTAGTAGCGATATTCCAAAATAATTGCCAATTAACTGGTTAACCTCTAAAGCTACTGGTAATCTATAACGGCAAGTCAAGACCAGGCTTTTTAATAGGCGTTTCAACAGCAAACTCCTTTTGTGAATAGGTGGGCTGTGGTGTCTGACAGGCTGCAAAAACCGCCTACGGTCAAATGATAAATCCACAATGCTGTTTGAAGCGCAAAATTACTTGCAAGATGCAGTAACACTGCACACCCGCGCCCAATTTCACTCCTGATTTAATTTGCACTTTCTGTGCTAGACCCCAGTGAAGGGAAGTATCTCTCCTCAGGAAAGCCCTTATACATGTTTGAAGTTCTGTGAAAATTTAAAACATGTGTCCTCGTTGTCCAGAATAGAGCTAGTTTAACAGCCTGAGCTCCAGCCTTTTTTCCACATGGGCCGTGTTCAAGCAACTATGTTACATCTCTGAGTATTTTTGCAAATGCTAATTGAGAGGCCATGACACTGTTGGAACACAGAAGACCGAGAGCACAGGGAGGTCATTAAAAATACATGTGGAGTACCACCTTACTTAATGTGGTAAAACCAGGCCTTAAGCATGAATTTGCGATAGCCACGTACTGAAGAATGCTCATGGAGTTTGTATGTGTAGATGTGCATATAACTACAAGCACATACATAAAGACACGTACACATATGTAATATGTTATAATAAACAAACTCAATTTGTATTTATTTATTTTCAAAGTGATAAGGAAATATTAAGCCTGTGCTGCTTTTGTCATAGAATTAGAGTAAGGTAGAACTCTCTCTGAGCTCCTGCTACTTCACTTTTTCTCGGAGATGCTGAAACACTTGGCTGAATCTTTTGTGGCTTGGCTTGTCCTTGCTTGGACTTCTATACTTTCCCAGATTTCTTTATTATCCTCAGAACGTCAGGTCCGGTTTCGGTTTATTGTACTTAGGATCCAGCTTGAATCTTAAAAGAATTTCTCTTGAGGGTGTCCTAGAGTTTCACTGGATCTATACCCAAATGGAAGTGGGTGAACTGAGATGGCCCTTTGCTGCTATTATTGCCTCCTACCTGCCAAATACATTGAGGTTATGCATAATACACCCATGAAGGGACTGTCACTGTGCTAGCTAGATATTTCTGCTTATTCCTATTACATACTCTTCGACAAAGACCAGTTATATCAAGGAAATACATGCAGGAGAAGAAGAAAACGAAGAATTTTTTTCTCCTCTCTTGTAACAACATGTTTTTATAGCAACCTGTTCTAACGGTTGCAGGGCTTTGCAAAACAAGCCTTTTGTTTGCCCTTTTGCATTATTAAGGTAAAATATAAATTCAAGGAGAAGGAGAAGAGCGTTGCTTCAGCAGAATTAAAAAGAGTGGCGGGGGATTCTCAGACAGATGTATGCACATTCTCAGGTCAGGAATGCTCTTTCGGAGAGCAGCAAGCTGTGAACGTGCAGCTGCAGGCTTCAGGGTCCTGAATAATCTACATTCAGAGACTGCAAAGTCATCAATATTTATGGACTGGCGGGATCATCCCTGGCACGCAGCTACATCTGCCAGCTCTCCGTTTACTCCACATCCTCTTCTCTGCAAGTTTCAGGTTCTTATTTCCTGTGACTAGTAGGTTTGCACTTTGAAGCTGAGCTCCGCCAGTGAAACAGAGAAGACGCTTCCTGAATCACACTGAGCAAGCACGATAACCATCCACGTGGAGAGATGCCCGCTGCAGCAGATGTTGTGTGAGAAACGGGAGCTACCTCTTCTCACTGTTTCCCAGACTCAGCCCTGCTTTGGGGGGTGGGGGGCAGCATTCTTGCTCTGACTGATTTTCACAGAATTGCTCTGAAGCAAAAGGCTTCCACACCCTGTTTCAGCAGGGACTGCCTTTTTGTCATCAGGCAGAACCTGCTGCGGGGCAGACATAGCCACACAGATGGATTTTCTCTCAAAGGCAGAGTCTATGACACAGAGAGCGTTTGACTAGATCCTGCAGCACCAGAGCTGGCACTTGAAGATAATCACATCCAATGTGTAGCCCATCTCACATTGAGCCAATGAGATAATTCTTAATTTTTCAAATGATAAAAAATGACAAAATCATTTTTATGTGGCAAAGTCTGCATAGCTTCATCAGAGAATGCTCATTTAACAACCCTGGCTGTTAATCTCAGGAGGTTTAAATAGCAGGGTAATAATAATGTCAAATTCTATTGCAGTTTTATTTTAAAATGAGGGTCATCAGGAGTGGCAATGCATTATTGATCTTTGAAAAATATAAAAATACAACATTTATGTTCTTGCTTGCCTAAATTTGCCTAAACTCGGGGCTGTGTGAGTATAACTTGAATCACAAGGACTGAATGAGAGGTGGAACTCTTGTCCTATGCCAGCCCTCTTAGATTCTGGTACCATTTACGTCACCTGATGGCATCTTTCTCACCTTTTCCCATGAATATTCAGGTGACAGAACTCTACTAGCACAGGTCCTATGTATGAGGGGTCCTAACTGTGCATGTTAATCATCCACAAAAGTGCGTTTTCAGTTGATCTCAGAGAATATGACTCCAGTTCCCAGCTAGATTTGAATTTACCAAAACTGAAATTTAAAAAAAAAAGGAAGAGAATTGCCAGAAGTGTAACTACATTGCTGGGCTCTACTTAACAAGGCTAAAGCTGGAACAGGACTGAATGACTGCTCCGGGGAGGAATCCTTATTTTAACCAAATCATCCTTTATTAGCTGGTTGTTTGTGGTGCAAACAGCGTGGTTTGATGTCGAACTTCTTTTCCTCTCCTGCAGTCCTCTCACTATGCCAAGTTCTAGCAATTACTGTTTTAAATTTTCTTTCCCTCTTTACATCCTGACTTAGATGGAAGTGACATAAGCATTCAAGCAGAAATCTGTGTGAACTCTCATGGCAATATCCTCATGTCGCTCTATTGTCTGCTGTGCTGACTGACATGCTTACGAGGTAGAAGAACACGTGGTAAAACAGTACCTGAGCATGGCAGGAGAATTCGAGGCAGCTGCAACGTAAAAGTCTTCCTTGCTTTGTTTCCTTGGTTTTACGGTTTTTGAGAAGACCTCCCTGTAATGCCGTATTCTGTGGTTAAAATTCATTTGGTTATGTGTCCTTAAAGGTAACATTAAAAACCTCATTCCCTCACACTTTACATGCTAGATGGTGGAGAGCAAACCAATAGTTTGGTGGCTACATCAATGCATAAGAGCTGGGATTCCTGGGGTCCTAATTCCATGCACTGAAGTTGTGTGGTGGAATTTATAAGGAACGAAATGTCTTCCTGGCAATATTCATTGGATTTATGACCAGGGGGTGTGGAATGCAATCTCAGCCCCTACCTGCACAGAGGAAGCTGTGATAGCACAAGCTTTACTGAGCAGTGAGTTACGTTATAAGAGAATAACTTCTACTACTCCTTTCTGGGGTTCGTAGGAGCTTCTGCAAAAGCAGCTGAAGACACATGTATTGAATCAGAGCCCATTCTAGCTGCTGGCTGATTTTACACAATTCACGGGCTGTCCAGCTGTTTTTAGAGCTCAAAAATTAGCAAGTGACAGAGCAACGTGCATTCAGATACATCCAGATCTATGGTGAAAAGGTTTGTTGGTTATCACTTCTCTGAGTACTTTTAGTTTACCCATAAGAGGGAATATTTTTATCAGTATCCTTCTTCTTCGTTTGTCGTGTGGTTTGATGCCACAGGCAGTGGTTGCTCCATTAAATCTAAATGTATTACAGAGTTTCTGGTTATAAAACCCTGGTCTAGAGCTGTTAGCTGCCTCTGCTTTCTTCACGAGTCTTCAGCCCTTGGTTTTCATCAGCCTTCCCTGCTTCTCTGCTATTTCATCCCCTTTTTACTCAAATTATGCAGCGCACACTGATTTTCATCAGCCCACTCCATACTTGAAGGCTTTTCATCAGTTTTGCTTCTTGGTTTTGTTCCAGTAACCTTGTCTCTTTGTTTTCGTGGTGTCAGCTGTCATGCTTTGATCTGCAGCTTTTTTTCGTTACTGAAGTGTGAGCTTTGAAAAGGTTATAACTAGGAGGAGAAAGATACATGGAGAACCATATATCACAAGTGCTCCTCAAGTATAATTCTGACATGTGAGAAAGAAAAGACGAGGAATTTTTTCTAGCATTATCATTTTCTTTTTCACACTCATCTCACTCCAGGTATGACATCAGAATTTAACTGCTTTTCCATGTATAAATACTTAACTGAGGCACTGAGATTGACTGTGTGGCTTTAGATTTAAATCAGTTTACAGGCAGTGAGACAGAATCCTTATTTGTCCAAGGATTTTCTGTTGCCTTTTGCTGTAGGATCTCTGACTCAATTCTTGACCTTTTTATATACTTTTTACCTGGGAAACTGGTTAAATTGTATTTATGACTATTGTTCGGTAAAAAAGCAGTCATGCCTAATAATTTTTGGGAAAAGCATTAAGCAGTTGATGGCAATGCTCCTTCAATAGCTGGGGAGAGCTAATTGGAAAGTTTCCAACAGAGTCCATGGAAAAATGCAGATCGTATCGAGCAAACATCAGCTGTGAGAGTATCCGAGGTTAGAGGGAGACTCATGCTTCATTTATCAGCCGGGATTAAAGGCAGTGAAGAATGTTCATTGCAACTGCACAAACATAAAACATATTAAAGGGCCAAGACGTAGAAAATGTCAACCACTGCCGTTCCAGGTCTATCCATCACGGTGAGCCTGGAGTCGTTGCTGTACCCTGCAGTGAGTCATGAGTGAAGCAAATGTTGCATAAGCTTTTATTCCCCCACGGGGATTTCAATTAACTGTTGAAATAGAGATGCATTGTGTTGAATGTCATGCTGATCCTGAAGACCTCCACAATGTTGTCATGCCCATAGACATTTTCAGATTATTTAATCAGCTTTGTTTGGAAAGACTAAGGCGATGGGACTCTTGGATTTAAGCAGCTTTGCCAAAGCTGTAGCTGGCCATCCCCATGCAGTAGACAACCCACCACAGTTAGCCTGATAGTCACTGATCATAATCCAGGACTGCACGGTGTGGAGAACGAACTCACACAGCTTTGCGGTGATGATAGCTTTATCCCCTTCTGCAATCAGTGTCTCTGAGCCATGAGAATGGCCCTTATTGGGGCTTTATGTTGTTGTCAACATGAAATCTCACTCTGTTGCGTTCCCCAAAAGGCCGTATCACTGCACACCGGGGGTTACCTAGGCTGGGAGGGGATAGTCATTCCTTGTTATGTTTCCCTAAGTTATCAGGGGGGAGTAACTGGAGGAGGACTCATGAAGAAAGATTTCAACTGAAAATCTTATATTGGGCACAAGAGGCCTTATTGTAAGCAAACGCCGAATGCAGTATTGAAGGAGTTAATCGATAAAGATGCTCACCTATGGTCTTACAGGAGCGAAGTTTAAGCCTTGACAGAAATCTCACTTGGCAGACAGGAGAAATTTCACATCATGATGGACGCATCATTTTCTTACATGAAGCGTCAAAAGTGGGTTACATGTCTTGCTGTAATAGGGAGTTTGAGCTCTGCTTTGCTGAACAAAATCCCCTCGCACAGCTGGGGTAGTGTTGCCTGCACTGTCTCAAACCCTAAAGGAAGTTTCTTAGAACTTCTTAAAAGAAGAGGCAATTTTAACCCGTGTCAGTCTCCTTGCAATCACCTTCACTGTCGTTACTGAGCCCTGGATCATGAGCTTGTGTGCTTCCCACGTGCTTCTCACCTCTTCTTACTCAGCTGTTGTCCTTCTCATTCCCTCGGTTTGTCCTTCAGTCCTCTGACTCCTTCCTCCTCCTTTTCTGCCCGAGGTTAGGACACAGAGGGAATGAAGAAGCAAAATTCAGGTACCAGCAGCTCTTGGTTAACCAGTGACAAGGAAGCTGTAAAATAGCTCTTTGCACTGTTAACTACAAGAAGTGGGTTTTTGGTTAGGTGTTTGTTGGGTTTGTTTGGGTTTTTTTAATCCCAGCCCTTCAAGTCTTTACCAGTTGATTAATTTTAAGTGTAAGGGTGATCCCATTAATCTTAACTTTGAAGGTCAGAGCCTAATTTGGTCTACCCACAATATTTCCTTATAAATTCCAGTGTTGAATGTTTCAATCTCCCAATTTTTAAAACCAATTTTTGACTGCTGATTTTGCAACTTTGTTTGTCTGCTTCTCAAAAACCAGACAACTGGAATGTCACACAAAGTGGTTTTCTGGATAAACAGGTAGTTTAGAATGTTCACATGTTTAGAAATCTGTTGCTGAGGATTTTATCCTCTTGTGCAAATTCCTCTGCCCTTTTGTGAGCATGAGGATAGACAGAAAACACACATCCCCCATTCTGAAATAAAAACTTACTGCTTTATGTATTCAACATCTTTTTACAATGAAATGCCTATAAGTGGAATGTTGAAATTGAGTGTGGAAACAGCAGTGGCTCCCAGGCACATTCTAGCACTACGCTGCGATTGATTTTGATTTGGCAGTGCCATTAAACGGTGAAAATTCTTCTTAGGATTTGCAAGGCAGTAGAAATAAATGTTATAGGCTTTCCTGTTAGTTGAGAAATAGCAGCAGACAAATTGCTGGTCTTTTTTTTCTATTTTAGGATCTTTTGAATAAGGGTATTATAATACACTTGAGACAGGGATTTTTTTTTTTACATTTTTTCCTCAGATTTATCCTTTTTTCCAAATTTTGGTTGAATTTCACAGTAGTTTCAAAATATTCTATCCTCCAGCACAGCAAGACATACAGGATATCTCGTAGATTCAAATCCATTGTTCTAGCTCTCTAATAAAAACACCTACTGCAGGAAGGTGGCAAGAAAATACTCTTTGAATCTCTCAAGTCTGTACAATTGCAACCAGAGTGGATTCTGAGGCTTAATAATGGAGTTTTCCACAGAGTACTCAAAGAGACCAATATATCAGACAGCACTTCAGCAAATCTAAAGAGAACATCAGAGGTAATCACATTGCCCTTTCCCAAGACACCCACCGTTCCAGCAGGGTGGGACTGACCCCTGCGGATGAGCCCTGTCTGCACACGTGACTGTGCAGATGTCAACACCTTTAAGATACAGTTGGCTTCCCATCCCAAGTTTTTCCTCTTACAGATTCTTCTGCTGTTCAGGAAGTCTCCCTCCACCTGACAAAAGGCTGCATGAACCAGGTCAGAAGTTCTTTACCTGGAAATCAGGTTACAATGTCCATGTATGATCCCTGGAGGATCATGCCCCAGGAGATGGTGTAAAGCTCTTAGTGTGCCCAGCAGAAAAGCTCTTCAGGGTGATGTTATAAAATGTGGTTACACTGTGCTGTGTCAGCGGCCAGCAGTTCCAGGGGTAAGAGTCAGCCCGGCCGCCCCAAGGGTCATCCAGCTGACCTGTCCTCCCACGGCTCCGCTCTGCGCTGTTCAATGGGACAATGCCGTGTGGAAGCCAGTTTAGCCAGCCTCTGCGGGAATACTGCAGGGAAAAGAAGGAGAATCAGTGGATTATTCTTATCAGAACAAAGAGAGACAACATGCCTCAGAAAGCTAACGAGATAAATGCTCAAACTGGGTAAGAAGCAGGGTAAAGCAGAACCGCCCTGTCAACAGTCCACTTCAACAGCAGATAGAAAGAACTCCCTTATTTTCTCTTTGAAATGAGCTAAAAGCGTAGAGAAAATTGGGCATAGGTACAGTGCTGATTGTATCTTCTGTGCTTTAACTCAGTGACATCAGATAAATCTGCCTCTATTTGGTATAAAAAAAGGAGAAACTGCTTTCACTAGGTTAAAAGAAAAAAAACACCCTAAAAAAAAAGTCATTCAGTGTCTTCATTCATGGTGTTAACTGGGATTTTGCTCAGCAAATGGAAATATTACAGATCATTTGCAAGCCATCTACATATTCAACTAAAAATCAGAGGCAATATTACATAAAACACCAGTTATTTGCTCCCAAATTCAGTTTTGAATTGTTGTACTTTATTTTTACCATATTTTCTAGGCTTTCTGTGTTTGCTGGATTTTATTGCATTTGTATGATGTATATAACACACACCAATGCCTGTAGCCTCACTTCACTCCTGTGAGAAGAAAAGTAGCGTTAAACCAATGGGGATAAATACAAGGACCAAAAACCAGGAGGAATTTCACCCGTACGCTGCAAGTGTGACCCGCGAGTTCGAGTGCCTGCACTGAGTGACCTCCAGCACACGCACACACACCCCCAAGGCCTCAGGGCATTTAGTGAGGCTGAAAGTCGCTCAGTGGGAACACGGGACGGTCCGTGTCAGCCTGTTAGACCCCGAGTGCCTGAGTCCTCCCCTCTGCTTCACCACCAGATCTTCCCTGATGGCCTGCAATAGAACACAGAGCCATGTAACCCCGATGCATTGTTTGCAGTCTGGGGTTTTACGTTTCGGAATTTTTTTCCCCCCAATACTAGAAATAACAGCAGTTCTTAATTTATTTCCTCTAAAGAAATATTTCCTTCCAAGGACCAGACGAGCTGATCTCTGCTGCAATGATCCCCAGATGCCTTTATGCGCAGCTCTTCTGATTCTTTAGGTGGATTGAAATGGTAGCATGCTTTTCAAGGCACTGAAATGCTATTTTTTAATCCTAATTCTAATTTAAATAAATTATTCCAGTGTTCTGTGATTATAGTAAACATGCCAAGGGGACTATGACCTGTTTCACAGAGTTAAGTAAAGACTCAGGATTTTCTGGAGCCCTCCTCTTGAGAAGGTCTGGTTTGGAAAATACTTTTCACCTGCAAGTTCCATAACAGTAGCAGGGAAAAAAAAATCATTAGGGGAGAATCGAGTCCCCTTGAGGGGAATATTTACAATAATACTCCATACAGCCTCATTCATCCCTGCGCTGCTCTTGTTTATTTCTCTTGTAACCGCTGGTGTCAGTGGTTACGGACTAATAGAAAACTGGATTTTGCAGTATGCGAAAAGGAGGGACTGATTATCCCCAAGGGCAAGGGAATTGTACACACACTTTATTTTGAAGGGAAAAAGGAGAGCTGGGCTCTCTGTCTGAGAGTAGCTGCAGTGTAGAACTCGTGTTTATACGACTCCTGCGATAGCAGCTACCTATGCTTGCTTAACCCTATAATCAAGAGCAAATGACAGAGTCAGCCAAGGCTGTGACAACTGGAGCTGTAACAAAACAGGCGTTTTGGGTTGTCCCAGGAGCCCAGCTCCTCCCTGCGTGCGGCAGTCAGGCGCAGCCAGGAGACGTGCACGTCTCCCGCTGTGGTAGGCAGAACTCTTTGGAGTTTTGGATTAAAAGAGATTTGAAAGATGTTGCCCCTTTTGAGGATATTTTATTGAAGTGTGACTTTAAAGGATTGGGTTGGATTGCTTAAAGAAAACACCCTTTTAAAGAATTATATTTTTCCTGAACAAAATGAGGTTGGTTGAAAGTTGTGTCTTCCCAGGACCTTTTTTTACTAGCTGCAAGACAGCTCAGTGTGGGCAAAGTCTCAGAAAACAAACACTGCGTATCCAATGTCTGATCAGCCCAGGTTTCCACAGCACACCTGGCTTGGTATTGTCTCAGCGCTTGCATGTTACTAAAAAAAAAAGACGTTACAAAATCTTTTTCTCTGTGCAATCCTGAGGCTAATTTTGATAGGGCATTTGGTTAGAAGTGCAATTTTTATTTTGCTTTTTTTGTTTCAAATGTTCAAAGGAAGAAAAGTTTTCTGCGGTCGAACAGGAACCTGCACAAAGCACAGCCTGTTTGTGACAGAGAGAGCCCAGGCTGCGCTCAGGAGAGCTCCTCCCAGCTGCACACTGGGTGACTTGTTTTGCTCAGCGATAGAGCAGAGCAGTCATGTAGGGCAGTGAGAACTGCCTGGCTGCTTGTCTTTAAAGCCAACTGTGAGGTCAGCCAGTTGCCCTTCTCGTACTGCCGTAACAGTGCTGGTTTTTTAACCATGTAGGAAATGTTAAATATTAAATGTTTTTGCCCTCCATGAGCAGAGGTGATCAAACACACAGACACAGAAGCTCTCCTGCAGTCCATTCCCTTCCTTGCAAGGGTGGCCAGAGGGGGCAATCTGGCTGTGGCGGAGGCAGCAGGGGATGCTTCGGCAGGGGATGCTTCGGCAGGGGATGCCTTTGGCCTGGCTCCCCTTCTTCATCGCTGTTGCCAAGTCTGCCTCTGAGAACAGCATAGATGTACCTAGAGAGTCCTTAACAAAAGCAAACACCCACACCCCACTATAAAATCACACAACAAAACTTTAAAAAAATCTGAATATATCTTTGTCACGACAGGGAGTCTTCCTGATCTCTGTGAGTACCTGAACTGGCAGGATCTGCAGTCCTGGCCGAGGCAGAAGCTTACGTTGGCCGGTCTATCTTGTGTGTTTACCATTCTGCAAAAGTTTGAACGGCTTGGGAAGCTTGAAGCCAAAAAGCTTGAAAACTTGCAGGTCTTTCCTATGGAAGGTTTTGACTAACGGCATACGAAGAGCAGACACCCTACCACACTTAAATAGTTGTTTCTTTTATCAATGGGAATGAGGCATTTGGGGAGAAAAACAAAAAAGGTTTTCAGGTGTATAGACTCTGAAAAGTTGTGTTATCTTTTGTCAATGCTTTATGCAGCCTGACTTCTCTCAACAGCCCAAAGAGGCCTCTTTTGAGCTACTCTTTTGAGCTTACAGACCTGTTAGCCAAAACAACATATTCAGACAGTAAACATCCCAATTAAAACATCAACGAACACTACGAAGAAATCATTATGCAGCACTTCTCTTTTCATTACACGTGTTACAGCGATAAAGTCTGATATCCTCTGGAGAGCTTTATGTCAGGACTGCATGACCATCCTGACCTGAAACTCTGAACTTTCACTGCCCACGTGTAAAAATGGCCAGGAAAATGGCCAAACCAAGGGATGTTGAGATTGCATGAGGTACAGGACATCTACACCAGTGAGTTACAGCAATTCACACCAGTGATTTTATACCATTGCCGCACAGAACTCTCTGGTTGGATGATGAGAAAATGTGGTGGACGACTGCAGCCGAGTGCACATAGTGCACCTTCTGATACCTGGGGCCAGCAAGAATGCTTTTATTTGTCAAAGAGCTTATTCAGCACAGTGAAGCAGTGGGTAAACACTACACCTACTGTATTTGTGAAGAGCCTGTTTCAATGGGACCCCCGGCGTGTCAGCAGGCTTATTCACAGAACTTAATGAGTGTAAATTGGTATTTGCTAGTGTAAAAATACTTTTCCATATACAGAGAAAAAGAACAGATCTTTTAATTGATCTTTGAACTCCGTTACAATTGATAGTCTTGAGATGCCAGCATGCCAAGTTAATTAGGTTGTCAAAGATTTTGTAAGAAGCTGAGCCCGGATTTGTTTGAAGGTCTTTGTCATTTACAAATTTGAGAGAGGTGCTGCAAAGCCGCGGGTAAACAGAGAATGAAAGAAAAGCAGCGTTATCTCCATCAGGATTGTTCTTTGTTGTG
>NW_010419497.1:111050-115474 GCF_000710305.1 Buceros rhinoceros silvestris | reverse complement strand
GGCGAGGTCCAGGACTAAAAGCAGACTTCAAGTCTTTAAAAGATAAAATATTAAACTATTAGCCAATGGAGGTGAGCGGAGAAAATGAAGAGAGGAATTTTGAACCATCTTCCAAATTCCACGTGTTTAGCAGAGGAAAGGAGAAAGAGAAATTACCAGAATTAAAACCAAAAAAAGATTTTAATTGCATTTATACTCATACCTGCTTTTGAGGACTAGGGCCTTAAACATGCATTCCCTGAGCATTTCCAACCTCTGCTTCCCTCTTCTGTGTTTACATGTTTAAGAGAACAAAATTTGTTGGACTTTATTCAATTACTACAAATATCTGAGGAATGCCTTCCGAAGCAGCCCTAATACTTTGAGACCGTATCAGTTTTATTTCTTTGTCTGTGAGCAAGCGTGACAATGTCTTTTGCTTGTAAGAACAGCTGTCAGCTTGGTTGGATAGAGTATTCTTCGAGGGAGAGTCTCTTCTCTCTGAGGGGTACAGTAACTGCTCTCTGTAATTTTATCGTCCTCTCTGTAAAAAGATCATTTTGACTGAATCAGTGTGAAAAGTAATTCTCCTTGGAAAAACAGAACAGCAACAATAATGTGTTGGTCCTGCAAATCCTTCATGTGCAGAAATCCTTCCAGCTCACAGGAGTCAGGGAAGAGTGGGTTTACGGGGTTTCTGATGAGATAGAACTAGTAAATCAGCAAGAATGGAAGTAATGAAATTTATTTAGAGAGCTTTCTGCAGAGGAAGTAAAATACCAGCAGAATGCATGGGATATTACAGAAATCATTGTTTGGTGAGTCTGAGGTGTAAGTACAGTGAAATGGCAGGATGAAAATGGAAAATAAACGCTCTCAATAATTGTTTTCCGGGAGCGCTAATAATGAATGAAAATTTAATTTCCCAGATTTCTCATCAAATGACCCAGCTTAGGGTGGAGTTATTTTGGGGGGTGGGATGGTGATGATCAATGACAAAGCTCTGTAACGATGTTAATTTTGGGAATGCCTCAGTGTAGAGAAGGGCTGAGGAAACTCTTGCAGGAAAAGGCAGAAGCTGCAGGGAATGTGTTTTGTTTTCCTGGTTAACAAAGAGCCTCCTCACCACAATAATGTGAGCGAGGAAGTCGTGGCGTCCTTTCTCGCATACATTAACAGATCTATGTTGTTACGTGTCTCAGTGAATACAAATTATGAAGTATGTCTGAAACACAGTCTTTGGAGAACTTAACTCAGAAATGATCGTAACACCTTCACATAATACAAGCCCCTAGAGCTCCAGGAGGTCAATAAATTCTTGTAGGTGGAGGCTGCTGGTGCAGCACAGCAGGAGCTGTTTCCCAGCTGTAGCACTGATTAGCAGGAATCTCACCTTGCCAAAGCCTTTAAAGCCCTGCAGAAAACACACCAATTAAGTGTTCAAATCCTTCAGCCTTAAGCCGTATGTCAGGGGAAAATAATTCACTGGCACAGGGCTTTGGGTCAAGCTTCTTAGCCCAGCAGTTGATGTGATAATGCTTTAGCATTGTGCTGCTTGCCCACCCAGGAGGAAGGAGAGGGAGACCTGGCTATTGTTTCTCTCTACAGCAGAGCTCTTAGGAATATGAAAGTAAGTGTGACTCATTAATAATCTCAATTTTAAGGAAAGGTGATGGAGGAGGAGGGTTTAAATTGTTCTTGGCTCAGTGAGCATTCGTTGACTAAGCGTTACATTGCTCTGCTTCACAGCTCTGCCTGCAGGTCAGGGCTCTTGCTGCCGCTACCCTCTACTTGCACCAAGCAAGCAGTTGCTTTGGTGCGTAGATTTTGAGGAATGGACAAAGAAGTCAGATATATCTATGGAAAGGAAGGGTTGATTTCTTAAGGCTTGGCAGAGTGCACTGTTGGCCGTTCACCGAGGACAGATACATGTTTAGCTGCAGGCTAAATTAAGACAGTCACTAAAAGCCATTGGAAAGCTCCTCAGATGCTGGAATTGCAGAGCAAGACTGGCCACCTCTGTCCCAAGTGGCATCCTTTCTCGCATACATTAACAGATCTATGTTGTTACATGTCTCAGTGAATACAAATTATGAAGTATGTCTGTAGAATGAGGAGGCAAAGAAAATCCGAGGAGAAGGTGGCTGAAAACTCATGCCGACTGAAGGGGATTTCCTGCCATATCTCAAAAGTTTGAGAAGTTCCCCGCTCTCCTGCACCATAAATTGTATTGCTTTTCCCAGCAGGGAAAGGCGAGCGCTTGGCTACATGGTCCTTGCAGTGCTGCCATCCAAAGCCCCTCGTACCTGGGCCTTAGATCCGCCCTGTGGCGAGATGCTGCTGCCTCAGCAACAAGAAGCCAGAGGAAACCCAATAAAAAGAGAAAGCTAGCAACATTTCAGGCATCGTCCAACAGGAAGACAACTGCTTCTGCATTGAGATGAACATTGAATGTTCAAGTATGACGGGCCACTTCTTCCCTGCACACCCATGTGGCTCTCACAGCTCAGCGTGCCGAAGTGACACGGGTCGGGGTAGGAAGGAGTCTGCAGTAGAGCAGGGAGATGAAGGTGGGAGGTACCAAGTTTTAGGCCTATACAGTAGTTGACAAAGCAACCTCTGCCAGAGCTCATATTCATCCCAGGAACAAATTTCCTCTTGACTTCGTAGCAGCTCTAGCTCCAAGCAGTGCCCAGCGTGAAATCTGTATGTGTGGAGGGGAAAAAAGAAAAGGAGATTAACGTAAATGAGGCACAGACACAGAAACCAGAGATTAGATCCTGTGAACAAACACTGGACATGAGTTTGGTTTAAAGTGAGTTTCTCCACCTGCCTGTAGTTGTCTCATGTATGATTGAAATGCTGGGCATGGTTTTGCTTTTACAAGGTTTCTGCGTAAATGTTTATGTGCTGTGAATTAAATCATGCACTTAAAGAGGGAAGAGGATGAAATGGAAAACTCACTACCCCTAATGATGGATGGATTGCTCATTACTCATACGGCCAGAGCAGGCAGGAAGTTTCTGTTCAGTAAACGTATCTCTCTGAAAAATTGCCAGGTAGGGGTAAAGAAAAATGTTCCTTTTGCCATTTTGAATTTCTTCTTGGAGGGTTCTGGACTCTTTCTGTGGAAGGAAGAACCTGTGAGACTAAGAAACATTGAGTAACTGGCATATTCTGAGCTCGATAAACCAAGCTTTTCTGTTTGTCTTTCTCTATAACCTGTTCTGCCTCATGGTCTATCTGCTAGAAGTATTTATCATGTCACAATGTCTGTCTTATTTCATTAAAACTGACATTAGCAATTAGCAGCCAAAGTAAAAGCTTTATAAACCTCTCAACTGAAGATGGGAATAGTGTAAAATGGCCAGGTTTTCCATCCTCTCTCTCAAATATCCTGTTTATTTCAGTACTTTGGAAGATGAGCAAGAGCTGTATCTTCAGCCAGCCGCTTTGTTAAGCTAACCTTAGCTCTGCTCGGCAGCTGCTTTAAAATAGTAATTTAGGTCTTGGAAGTTAAACCAGTACTTTATCTGTTGAAGTGAATCTTTTGAAATTCATCATTTAGATTTGTTATTTATTTGAAACTGCATGAATTGACCCAGAAACTGTAAGTATCCTTTGGCTATATTTTTTTTTTAAGAAACCCGTAGTGATTTTCACCTCTGGGTGCATGTGTATTTATACAGGATCTGCATATTAGGAATTCACAGGTGCAAATAAATACATTCTGCTCATTCTTCTATGAGCCATCTTTTTGTTATACACTTAAACAGGGGGAGCCTGTTCTATGAGCGGCTTTTAGGTGAGGAGAACTAGGTGGGACCAGTCCAGGTTTCACACGTCATTAAACTCTTTTAATAAATTGATAAAACTCCGCCCATAAAGAAGTTAAATTCTTTGCCGAGACTTCTTCTACTAGAAGATTATAGAGCTCCCATGTCTGATTTTCCACAGACATTTCCTGGTTTTCTACCTGATTTTTTTTTTCTGGGACAAATTTGCAGATTGCTTTTTGAGGGTTTTCCAGGATTTCTGGCTGTCTGGCGGTCTGATCAGAGTACTGCTCACTTCTACACATTACTGCAAAGCCCACATTGGCCAACCACACAGAACTGGCACCGTAAGTAATTTAATGATAGAAATAACCATCATCCTGAAACACGGGTCAGCTGAAGACCTCAAATGATCAACCAACACAGGACCTTGAACCACAGTGCCTCAGGAGGGTTTTCAAGGAGAGGAATGTTTGGCAATCCCATCAGCGACTGACTGATAGATACTTTTAGGAGGTGTTCTGTGTTGTTCTTGCGAAATTTGAATTGGGAGGGATATGTACCGTCACGAGTCACCTCTTCTCTTTGAAGATTTGAATTTAAAGGCTGTGTTGTTTCAATCCCTGCAAATGTCTTTGAGTACAGACCATTGCCTGAAGCTCTCACACT
>NW_010419497.1:110496-110927 GCF_000710305.1 Buceros rhinoceros silvestris | reverse complement strand
TCATTAAGCATTAGGAGGGGCAATTTTCAAACCCAGGCTGTGCAGTTTGCCTTTGCTGCACAGCCCACCCTGGGCCGGTGGCTGGGGTAACCCTGCCTTGAGCTGGGAGTGAGAGCACGTGGGGATCCACTGCACACAACTCTCTTGCCCCAGACAGTTGGTGCTAGAGGGGAAGACCACCATCTGCCCCCAGGTCATGGGGTTACAGGGGAAGAATACCAACAGCCAGACTGAGCAGTATTGGGGAAACTACGAAGAGCCTCCAGTAAAAATGAAGGAGCCGGTTTGAAAAGAAGTTTTAAAGAAGCATGAAGATTTGCAACTGGTGGGCGAGAACATGGGGTGGAAGTGGCAGCAGCCTCTAAAGAAATGTCTGAGCTACTTTGTCAATGAGATGGGGCGTTTGGTTTGATCCACGGCTCCACAGCGGA
>NW_010419497.1:105166-110430 GCF_000710305.1 Buceros rhinoceros silvestris | reverse complement strand
GCCTCTAAAGTAATGTCTGAGCTACTTTGTCAATGAGATGGTGCGTTTGGTTTGATCCACGGCTCCATAGCAGAAGTTTTAGGCAGATACAGAATAAAGTATATGCTGGTCGCTTTTGTTGATCACACATAAACTTTGTTCCCCAATTGATAGGGTGCAATATATGCATATACATATATGTATGTTTGTATGTATAAATCCGCCCAAGGCTAGGGAAGATTCTGTTACTTGATGTGTACGGGGCAAAACCTTTATGCGGCAGCAACAGCAAGATTGGAGCTAAGAAAGAGTTAAAATATGAGGAAAGAAATAAGCTACTGCAATGTAAGCATTAGTCCCCCAAGCTTTACTGTTGAAACTGTGCACACTGCTGTTATCTAGCAGTGAAATTTGGACTTAAATCAGGCCTGGGCACAGGATCACTTCATTGTCGGGTTTGGCAGAGCACATGACACAGAGTTTACCCTGGCTGTACGCTCTCCTGATAGTTTGATGCTGGCAGCGCGGTGAAAGTTGGTGCCTGATTAAGCTTGAAGCCTGTTGCTGCAGAGATAACCCATCAGGACGTGCACTGGTCAGGTGAATTTGCACCAGACCAGGGATTTCTGTCACCTCTCTTTGGTGTTAGGAGTTAGAAATTTAAAGTTGAACTCGGACCGTTGAACCATGGCCTGAAGCTGGTGACTTCTGGCCTTCACCATCTAGCCTGCATGTGGCTCTGCAGCCCTAGAGAAATAGCCACTGAATCTCTGCAGCATCCACCATTTCTGCCTTCTTTGGATCAAAACTCCATCTGTGCTTGGTGGGTATTTGAGAAGGCAAGTGAAAGAGCTCAAAACCTGAAGCTCCTGGTGGAAAGCATTCTCCAGGAGGAAGGTTTTCTCTGTTTTCTAAAGATGGACAGATGCTTTATTCACCTGATGTTCACAGAAAACACTGGATTGCTGTCCAAAAAACCGTGTTATTCCAGGGTCCCCAAGGCTTTGTTCTGAGCTTCAGTGGTTTGCAACTGCAGCAGGACTTTGTAGTCCAAAGCCTGTAAACTGGCATCGGTAATTACCTGGAGCTGAGAGAAGGACCCAAGCACTGGGCTGAAGTGATTAGAGTGATCTAAGGCAGGCACGAGGCAGCCAGCCTCCTTCTGCCACATCTGGAGCCGGCACGTTGTCTTACGTTCGGCTTCAGAAACAGGAGGCTGTAATAACCCAGCCGTCAGGTAACAAATGCCGAGGATATTGTGGCCTCAGCGGGAGGAAGGGATGAAACTCCCCATAAAGCCAAAGATGTGAGAAGGTATTTTTGGGATGCTGCCCAGTCATCCAGACTCAGTAAGGAGTCAGAAGAAACTCCAAGGCTTCACACAACCTTAACGACAACAAAAAAAGTTTGCAAGCCTTTAATGGGAGGCGGCAGCTTCACTTCCAACAGCATCACCTCAGCCGCCTGAAGCTTCAGGCTGAGCTCTATATTTGATTAAAACTGTCAGGAGGAAGGAGTTTCACATTTCATTTTTATAGCCAAAATTTCTGCTGTCCTTTCAGAAAATCAAAGGCAGCGCTAATAGAAGAAGTTTAGAGATTTGGGAGTTTTAATAAGTAATCCTTCTCGTTCTAAGACATCCATCGCCTGAGGCTTCCGTTGCCATTGGACTCCACTTTACCGATGTGCAGCTTCAATTTAATTTTCCTCCTCACAAATTCCTGTGCAGCCACTGCGACTGGGTAGCCACAGTTGCAAAGCAGGTAGTCAGAGTTTTGCTAAGTTCATTTAATTTCTGCATGCAAGAATTCAGGTCCAGCCTGATGACTCCCTCATTTTCTCACATTCTTGAGGAATGTTCCATCCCGTAAAAAATACTCCATATGAATTATGTGGACCGACCTGAGAGCATCAATCAGGCATGGTGTCGAGAGCATTAATCCTGGAGGCCCATGCCTTCAGAGCTCTGTTCCCGCTTTCCCCATCCTGCTGACTCCCAGCACTTCTAAGTGAACAATTCATAATCCTAACTGCAAAAAGCAGTCTCCATAGTAAAGTGTGTATTTGGGTATATAAATTGTACATATGTGCCTACAGAGGTATGGACATTTGTTTTAAATGCAGTTTTTATGCTTTCTAACACATTCCAGGTGTGATGTTAATTTCAGCTGCTAAGGTGTATGATTTAGTGCATCCTGTATTATAAAATCTACATTCTTATGTCCTTTGTGTGTAAACCAGAACTTTTGCCATCTCTCCTGTGTTTCTCGTGTCCCTTGGCTCAAGTTGTCTTTGGATCACTCAGCAGCTCCTGTTCCTCTCTCTTCTTTCTTAGTCAGAGAAAAACAGACCCACTTGATCAATTAAAAGCCATTTTCAGGTGTCAGCATATAAAACATTACAGAAAATGGAAAAACGGAGCTGGTCTGACTGACTGCTGCACTGTCCATCTGCAGTCTGGCCTCGGGATACGAGCTTGACGTAGACCCAAACCAAACCCCCGAGCACCGCAGGAGACGGCTGCTGATGAGTTCGCTCTCCTTTTCCAGAGGTGTAGCAGGCACAAGTTCAGGCTTTAATCAGGTGTGAGCCAGGCATCAGTGTCCTGCTGTAAAAGCAATCTTCTGGAGACACAGCAGTACAAGGCACCCAACTGTCCTACTGATGTCCTTCTTCCCAGGGACAAGGGCTTCAGAGGTTTCTGCCAACCTCCAGGAAGGAGGTTATTTGCCTCTGAGCCTGGAATCACAATCCTTCTGACTGGGAGGGGTCTGAAGCAAAAGCCCAGGGATATGTTCAGTGCTGGGAAGTAAACTGGACCTTTATAAAGTGGTGTTTAAAAACACAAAGTTAGATTTCTGAAGTGGTTTGTGTTTGCAGCTCCACTTGTCTCATTTCACAGGTATTTTTGTAATGACGAAAATGTGCCAGAGAAAATTCTTTGTAAATACACTCCAAAACCAATGGCTTAGAGTAGAACAGAAGATAGCAATTGTGTAGCAGTTCCTTGTTGTAAATGAAAAAAGAGGAGTGAACCATGGGTACACAGTGCACTATCTCAAGCAAGTATATTTCTGCACAGAATCCAGAAATTCTGCATGTGACTGGATTTATAGCTCCTTGTATTCCCTTTCACTGCAGACTATTATACCAATTTCTCCGGGTTTTGGTTGTGTCTGGTCCTTACTGAACAGGTAATTGTTCTGATAGATAATGAGACTATATTTGGATAACGTCAGCAAATTTTTGTGAAGTCTGAAATCCTGATAATCAGCACGGTAATCTTATATTGCATGTATTTTCCAAGCATGGAAAGTTTTCTTCCAATAGTGAGTGGATTGTGGCTTTGAATCTATAAATGAGGCTGTTCATGCGGTCTTGTGAATAGTTGTTGGTAGCTGTAGATGACACTACCTGGAAGACCAATCCTGTCCTTAAAGAATGACTCTAATAATCACTTTATCAGAGTCTATATTTACTGTTTCCCAAAGAATACTTACTACATTTACTCACTTTTCAGCTGAAAGATATTTTTCCCACCTAGAAACTCCCCAAGCTCTCCATGAGCTCTTTTTATTTTGCGCATCACCACTGACAATTAAGATAACGCAGGACACATTATCCCGCAAGCTCTATCTCTGCAACATCAGCTGTGGTTAGAATGCGCCTTCAGCAACATCTGAACGACCACACTGGTTTGCGGTGTGCTTGTTGGGCACATGAGAAGCCAAGAGTTGACTGCCAGATCTTTGTGGAATTGAAACTGAAAAACACCTCCGTTTGCCAACCGAGCAAAATACGGAGCGTAATGGGTGAGACTTAATGAACCTGCACTCATGAATTCTGTACCCACTGAGGAAATTCTGGCAGTGAAACCTCAGTCCAAGTTTGGCGTTCATAGCAGATGATATTAAAAGCAAGACAGGCTCTTTGGTCTGGGCTTTTTTAGTGTTGAAGGCAAATAGAACAAGAGATTTTAACGTTTTAATACAGGGGTGTTACAAAACCTCTCTAGCGAATACTTTCAATATGTTTATTCTCATGTCCTCTCTCTTATTCCTCTTACAAGTTTTCTTTAAGAGCCATTGCATTTTACTTTTTAGATTCTTTTTATACGCCAGTCAATCAATCAACAGTTCGTTGGATTCATGAGAATTAATTTAAATTTCAGGTCAGGTAATACCAGCCCAGTCAGCCAGAGCTGCACATTGCGATCTCAAGGGCACTAAGGGCTTTTCTTTTTGTGAGTTTCTGCTGCTTTAAAAGATTTGGCAGCATATTAAACCAAAGGTTTTCACTTTCAGTCCAACGCAGTCTTTGGATGTTATTCCAGGATTTCCTGTGTGTGCTACATGGCAAGAGATCAAGCCTGTAGATTGCATTCAATTAAACAGATCATCTAAATGAGATCATGAAAATAAGTGTGTGGCATGTATTGGGATAGCAATCGCTGTAGCCTAGTCAACACCTATAGCTAATGAGCATCACAGACTCCACTGTTCATTTAGGGATGACCTGACAAGACACCAGGACGAGGTATTTCAGTACCTCTGGAAAGAAAAATCTGTGAAGAAAGTACCAACTAGAGAGAAAAATAATGAATGTGATTTCTGTGGATGGGAGGTTTTGTTTACGTTCAAAGGTGCAGTCCTTATCAGTTACCCTGACATCTTGTGTGCAAACACGGGCAGGGTCAAGCTTAAACAATGGGAAACGTGGTGGTAAAGGCTGCTCATTGTGATGTTTTCCCTTAATGTGAAAAGTGAACAACTACAAATGGGTGACTTGTAAGTCGCTTGTTAAGGCAGTAACTCTTGCTGACTAATGAGTAGAATAGGAGGAGAGGGGAAGAAGGGGGAGTTCCCTGAGCTCTTTTGTCTCGGTACAATGTGCTGGATTTAATAGAGGCTGGAAAGGCTAGGCAGAATACTGCTGGTGTTTGCAAAAAAAGGCAATAGTTTCTTTCTAGCAGGGTTGAGCCAAAACAAGGTATAGTGTTTCTCCTAGCTTTTTTTTTTATTCCTTCCAGAGCAACCTGAAAAACATGGACCTCAGAGATGATAGCCATCGCTGCACAGAGTTTATCATTTTCCACCTGCGTGGCTGCTTTCTCTTGTGCCGTCCCGTTGGAATCCCACCTTTTGTCTGCCAAGCGGAACTAAGTTAAAATCCTTTTCTGCTGATTTGGCAGGATTAAGAAATAAATTAAAGCATCCTGAATGCCTAGAAGTCCTGTTTTACCAGCTGCTTGCAAAAACCTACTAATGATTACATTTTAAGTCCTT
>NW_010419497.1:101345-105045 GCF_000710305.1 Buceros rhinoceros silvestris | reverse complement strand
CCTACTGGACCTAGTGGCCTGGGAGTCATGTGTCTCCTGTATCTGAGAGAGATCAATGTTTTATAGCAGGTTGGCTTAGCAATAAACAGTGAAAAAAGAACCATCACTTTACACCTAGTTCTATTAAACACAGGGCACTACCTCGCTGAGGTATCTCAAGGCTAAGTAGTCTCTTTGGCAGCTCTGGCCACTCCTTGCCGAGCTAGAGCTGTCATGTGAACTCATATAAATCTGTTCCATTTGTGGAAAATGAAAAACTAAAGAACCATGAGAACATAAAATGTAATTAGGAAGACATGTCACCATCCAGAAGGGCTTGCTTCATTAAATTTAAACATATCTCTGCACACATTTCACTTAAAATCAATTTAAGGATATGATGGTTTTAAAAGGTAGGAAAGAAAACAAAGCAGATATGCTCACCGGAGATTCCTACAAATATTTTTCTCCATGATGTTGCCACCGACTCCATTTTGGCTGGATCGTTACCTCACATGTGTGCAGTGCCTGAAATTTACTGTGGTATTTGATATAGCAAACTAGTGGTGTTTTGTTCAGGGGAAATCAAAATTAAAAACAAGACAGTTAATTTTATAGGAATTTGAAAAATTCCATGGAAAACAATATTCTTTGCATCTAAGCAAGTTTACATGATCTTACTCAGCTGTAGCAGTCAGAGCACCTTTCTCCAAGGTCTGTCCTGGATAGCTCTTTGCTCCTACGTTTGATTAGGACTCAACAAATTACAAGTAGTTTGTGCTAGAAAATCCGTTTTATTTCAAAGCAATTGTGTCAAAATCAGTCAGCAACCGCAATGCCTTCACCTTCTGAAATCAACCTGACTCTGAAAAGGATATGTGTGATTTCTTTGGACCTCTTAACTATCTGATTTTCAGAACCAAGATCAGTTTGGATAATTTAGGAAACCTGGGTGACATTTGCCAAAAACATTTCCCGATGGCTTAGCCTTTCAGAATATGCTAAGAATCCCTTTAGGTCTTAAGATACCCCATGGCTTGGCTTACTGAGGCCCACGCTGATGATTATCAGTTGAATGGTCCCTGTCAAGAGAGATTTGGACCCATGAAAACAAGGACTTCCTAGAGAATAGATAACAAAAAGCAAAGGTTCATCCAGTCATCTCTGTTTCTGGAGCTTACAGTAAACAAAGGAGCACTGTAGGCTGGCTGCTCAGTGCCTCCTTTCTTCCATTTTCTCCCTCTGCATTCCCCGTGGAGAATGGCAGTCTGGGTTGGCAGTCTGGTTGGCCTTCTGTAATTAGGACGCATTTCTTTAGCTCAGAAATGAGATGTCTTAATTTGCTTCCAGGATTAAATGAGGGCTGTTCTTACCAGTAACTTCCTACCAGTGCGGTGACGGACTGTTTTGAGTGATTTATTGACCTGGGACCTGGTGAAGCAAAGGAGTATGGGATGAAAATATGCAGGGCATAAAACAGATCACATATCACCAATAAAAATACCAATAATCCAGGGGTTTTTCTACATATTTTATTTGTATCTACATCACTGTTTTAAAGTGTTCCCTACAAGCTGCAGCACTAGCTGATTACCACCATGGTTTTCTGTAACAACCTTCTGTTGCTGCAGCCCCATACTTCAGTAGTCCAGCACACTTCAGTAATGATGGTTGCCTGGTAATACTTTCTCAAAACCTCTTTATTAGTAACAGTGAACTTGGGTTTCTTGCAGACAACTTGTAAGAAACCCAATAGGGATCATCCATTAAAAGAAACCCAAACCTTTCACTGTAGATCTTAGCTCAAAAGTCTGCATCTGCGCAAAAGGGTTTTCTGAATCTGAACTTGGCCCGATATGAGAAGTAAAGATTGTTAAACTCTCCAGCCCTGAATATTGTCAGTGTGTGGGAACATGCAGATTAAATTTTGGCCCAATATCCAGTTCTCGAGCTTGCTGGAATTGCCTTATACAGTGTTAATAACAAGTTTCTCTACTAGAAAATGACGTAGTACCCCCTGTAATTCAGTATAAAATAAGCCAATCCTGGTATTCAGGATGTTGAATGGTCTTCCTCCAAATGTGAAGAAAGCGCACAGTTTCATAGCCTACTGCACTCGACACTTGGACTTCTTAAAAAATCTTAAATCCGTTTTGCATTTTCACATCGTTTCCAAATGTGTTAATCCTGAGAGCTTTTCTCCTGTAAATAGGTGAAATGAACTCTTCTGGGCTATGCGTAACAGTCCTGTTGGGATTTCTATAAGATTCTTTTATAAATATGATTAAAATAAATAAAATACAGTAGTGCTGCAGAAAATATTTCCTGTAGCAGCAGGATATGCTTTTTTTTAAAACACAAGTCCCAAGCTAGGCTGGAGTCTGTGAAAATCAAAGGCATTTTTTTAAAAGATAGAAGACCGTGTAGATTTGGCATGCTGACAAAATCTCACTTATGGAATCCATTCAGTGTCTTAGCCACAAAAATTGCAGAAAGAACACCAACAAGATTTCTAGCTTCCAGAATACTGTATTTCTTCCTCTCTCCTCCCTTCTCTGTACTCGTTTCCTGCAAGTTGCCTCATTAAGGAAAGGAAATGATATTTTTTTAAAGAGAAAATAATTAGCTGTGCCTGAAATTCTATCCCATGACTTGTCCCACTGTCTTTGACGTACCTATGGTCCCATAATTTCACCTGGAGATCTGACTCCGTGAGTTTGATTTTCTTGTATAAAGTGTATTTCCAAAAGAAAACCTTTTTTTCTCTTTCTTTTTTTCGTATAGCTGATGTGTTTTTCCCCCGTCATTTTAAAACAAATATATTAGGTAACTGGATCTTTCTTAAAAAGTTGGATTTTTAAAGTCAGTCTGGGATTACACTAAATGATGAATAAGCAAACGGAAAGAAAGCCCCCAAATGCTTGCACATCGTTACATTTTTGAGAGGTTTTAGTGAGTGGATGAAAATAACCACAGAAGCATTCTAAGGGTAAGAAAATGAAAACAAAGAAAGACCTGAAGACCTGAAGTAGGTTTTGCTCATTTACTGGCTTATTCCTTTAGATTTTGTGTTTAGTCAGGCAGCTTCAAACCACTTGCCTCATCTGCTTTCAGCTGATGAATACCATCGGGCTTCAGCTCCGTGTGCTTTTGAAGCCAGACTGAGGTGGAACGACACACTTCCACTGTCCTTCCCTCGTCCCCGGCTGTCCCTAGGAGGTTTCCTCCCTTTCCTTGCTGGGAGCTGGCAAACGCGGCGTCTTCTGAGGACAGGACCAGCCCTTGCCAGCCTCAAGGGTCTGTGGGATAGCGGTGCGAGCCTCTCACCCATATTACTGCTTCCTTGTCCTGGTGCTAAGCAAAACCATGCCGGAGCACACACGGACACAAACCTCCCACCATCAATTTTATTTGCTGTGCAAAACTAAAGCTGGTGCTGTCAAGATTTGCTGTGCATAAGCTTTTGTGGTCGTCATGTGTCCTTGACTACAGAATGATGCTGGTTTGGCTGTTGTTGTTGAAGGTGTACCTAGAAAATCGAGCCTATAAACAGGTAGTTTGGAGAACACTGGGACCAAAGAGGCTGATTTCCTGTAAGTTCTCGTGTTAAGTTTTATAAACCTTTGTCCTTTAGCTTTTCAGGTGGCTGGAACATGTATTTGGGCTCACTTCCATGTGGATTCTCTGGTGTCTAACAACATTTGAGCTCACATTACCCTCT
>NW_010419497.1:86512-101274 GCF_000710305.1 Buceros rhinoceros silvestris | reverse complement strand
TTGAGCTCACATTACCCTCTTCCCCTCACCGGCGGCATTAATAGGGTTTCTCTCCTCTGCCTGCCACACACTTTCAGAAAGTGGCTGGAATCTGAGACTCTGAAACCTCCGCACGAGTGGTTGAAACCAGGCTTGCTAACACAAGGTTTGAATTTGTCCACACACACAGAGCAGCTTTAACAGGGCAAGGGAGCTATAATTCCACTGACTCCAGTGTGGTTGCTGAAGTGGCCAGGAGGAAAAATTGTACATATGTGAAAAATCTCAGGATTTTAGGAAATATTCCTTCCAAATTGCAGTAATAAGCAAAACCACTGCGACTATTCCACAGCAGTGAAATTCTGTAATACTTTGCTACAAAGTACAGATATTAAAAAAAGAAAAAAAATTAGAATAAAAGGTGCCTCTGAAGCTTTTAGTGGTAGAAATGGGATCACGTTGGTAGTCTGGAGGCTCTGGTAATCCTGGCTTCCAGTAAGCTGGTGACGGGAGAAGGTCTACAGGTTGGCCACAACTCTGAAGAGTTTGCATTTTTCAACAGAGAACTGTTTCACCAAGAAAAAAGAAAAAAAAAGAGAAAAGTTCCTGGGTCCAGTAGTTACTCCTAATTCAGTGTGTTTATGAGTAATATCAGACTCCAAACAGTGCCAGACCCTGTTGGCATCTCACATGATAACTTAGCAAACATGAAAAAAAAGGATGATAACGGAATACTAATATTAACTTTGTAGAAGAGAAAAAAAGATCTGTTGCACATTGATCTTATTAAGTAAATGATTTACTGGAATTTCCTCTTGCTCTGCAGCTTGCTTGAGAACGTATTCGATCTCCGCTATCTCAGGCCTGGAGTGTTTCATCTGGTTCTCTGCCAGCTGTGACATAGCCTTTTAACACTGTCACTTTTCTCGGCCACCTCTGTTCGGTGTTTGATGTTGGCTCCTGGTTCTAAAGTAACAGGACAGAATCTTCCTGAGATACCAAGGACACGTCCAACAGGCAACGGGGAGGTCTCATCTGCCTCTGCTTAAAGGTGGCTGATCACCGAAAATTTGGTCTGAGGTTGTGAAGGCCAGTGCTATTTCTGTCCTCCGTGTAAGATTTGTTTATATATCCCAATGGCTAAAAAATACATCAGGAGAAGTAACAGGAGATATAACTGTGGATAAATCTGACTTTATTAAGCTTGGTTATCTTCATTCCTGTCTTCAGCTGGTTGGACACAGGAAGTAAAGGTCTGTTATCCATTCCCCTGCAATTTGGAGCTGCTAGGAATAAAATGGTGTGTGAAAGAAGGATGAAATAAATTACTCAGGGAGCTGATTGAGCCTGAAAAATAATTAATAAGGAATTTGAGTCTTTGCTCATTGATACACCACAATCTCATGTCTGATTTCCCTGAATACACAACTGAGCATTAAACATGGTTGAAGATGAGGAGCGCAGGTCTGTGGGGAGGGTCACACACGTGCAGCGTGTCTGTGGTTTCAGTATTGTGATTTCAGTCCAGCTCCTCAGTTGCTGGGATTCTGACCTCACAGCATAATGAAGGCGTAATCAAGACGCATTAGAGTCACTTTGGATATCTAGGCATGAAGCCGTGGGACGCCAGGAATTTAACAAATTACCTGATATCAACAAACTTATCATTTGTGCATGTTATGGGATTAGAAATAGAAACAAACTGATTGGAGAATCAATAATGGTTTCTAAAACAGCTGATGACATTACTGTAGAACCTGCCTTCTTATCTTGCTTATGGCACTGGGCAAAATTAGTTGCTGATAATAGAGGGAGCCCAGCAACCCGGTCTTTGTGACGATTGCTCTGTCTGCTTTAGCTAGGTAAAAAAAAAAAGTATTATGTGAGATGACATTTTTATCACCAAAAGGAGATTTTTATGACTTGCAAATATTGTACATTGGCAGAGGGCACATCTTTACTGACAAATGTATTTAAACAGAAAAAGTACCTAATTAGGTTTTATAGTACCTCTATTTGTCTAGAAGGGAGCACTGATTACGGGGACATCCATAGGCAGGACCATCCACGGCAGCAATGCAAATGCAGTTGGGCTGATGGGAGTTTGGAGTGATCCAGGCATGTCCCCTAAAGCCAACCAGCTCCTTCGCTGCTGGACATGGCGGTCTCACATCCAGCACTGCCTGAAGATCTGTTAGGTATTAGCTACCCCAGACCAGCAACTCAGAGGTAAACCCAACGTTTGAAATCATCGGTGTGCAGAGCAACTAATTAGGGCTGCAGCTCGAGTGATACTGCTGTAACAGGGGCAAGTGGATGGCCGCTGTCAGCGGAGGGGGATAAAGGGGCACACTGTCACCGTGGGCCCCTGAGAGCTTAGACCTGCTCGGGCCTGGGTGCTGGGACCAGCATTGCTGGGAGCACTGGTCAGAAGATAGAGGTGGGAAGGAGAATTTGGTGGACGCTACACTGATGTGCTGGGCAGAGGTGTCCTTCGAAAGGGTGCAGGGGACATCTCTTGACCCCTGCCCTCCCTGCACTTTGGGCTTGCTGTCACTGTCAGCAGGACTACAGGCGCCAGGTCTTTGTGCTGAAAGAGGGGGAGGTCTTTCCCTCTGCCCTTATTCAGCACCTTTATAAATCAGGCCCCATGTTTGTTGTTTCCAGAAATTAAAAGGTGTGGTGCGTATGCTTCACTATAAAAGAGTATTTTTGTCATTGCTATGTTGACTGGCTTAACCTTGGGCTGTGTAGCCCCCAGATGCTCACTGACTTCTTCTGTGTCACTCCAACCTAAAACATTAAAGAGATCCACTTATAACTTCTTATCAGCACAGCATGAAGACAGGAAGAAAATCACCTTTAAGAAACAGCATGCCTTCTAAAATAGTCAGCTCAGACTTCTGGTTCAGATTAAGCACAAAAAAGCTTGGGCTGCACCCGTTCTTTATCCTTTGGGGAAGAAACCACCACAGAGGCATTGCTCATACGACTGGATTAGGCTTGCGAAGATCAGTAACCAGCATAATCTGGAACCTCAATTCAGATGCTTTGTTTTTTAAAAATAGGGTTCACTGGGGCAAATTTATGCCAGATGTAATAACCATGGCCAGCACAACTAATTATTTCTATTTAAAAATGCCATTGCTAACACAAATGCTGCCTGGAATGGTGCGGGTTCATATTTTCAGCCGATGAAAGGGCTCTGCAACTGCTGACATCCCTGGAAGCAGTTTGACCAGTAAAGCCAGGAGCTTTCTGATGCAACAAAAGCCCTGTGATTCTTTTACTAAGTGTATCGTGTTTTCCTCTGCACATGGTAAATACAGTTGGGAGCCACGAATGTGGGAGAACACCCTTTGGTGAGTGCATCATCAACTCAGTAAGCTGTGTATAGCACCCAGAAGGACATTTTTCCCATAAAAATGAAAACTACAGCAGAGATAAAGTATTCCTGTTCTCCATGAACTTTGTCAAATGCTCCAGTTAGTTGTACTTGTCAGCACACGCACTCGCACGTGTGCACTCAGAGGATGTGCAAGTACAGGTTAATGATGGGAAGAACTGCGGGGTTTCAAACTCCGGCTCCTGTTCCCATGCCACACAATAGTACTGTGGGTAATAAAATCCCTTCTTCCCTCTCTCCCCCATTTATAGCAAATGTTCCTGAGTACAGAAGAAGACCAATTCTTGATTTTGACTGTGCAGTCCACAGCGTTTCAATGCATAATTAAAAAATTTCACTTACAGAACAGGGTTTAGTATGAACTTCACGAAGTTTGACTGAAATTGCATTTGGAATCTGTATGCTCTATGTTGCAGCAAGAGAGAGGTTAAACTTGCTAAACTTTAGTGGTGGATGTCTGGACACACAAGCTGAAGTTAGCAGGCTTATAGATCTAGGCCCAGGCACCCATCCTAGCCCGAGAGTTTAGGCTCGGTTAAGGACACTTGAACTTGTTATGGTTGGTTGAGTGCCAGATTTCTCTTAAACTGTTTTCTCAGCTGTATTTTGCACTGAGGTAGAGCTCCAAAACCATCAGGAACAGGAATCTGTGTGGTTTGCACTTACAGAGTCATTATCAAAGATGCATAAAAGTTATGAAGAACATCAGAACTCAAGGTCCAGAGTTCGTTTTTAAACAGAAACGTCAATAAAAACCAGAGGTTTATAATACTGCAGCACAGAAAAAAGAATCTGAGCCACCAGCAGGCTGCTGTGTAAGCCATTTTCTTTAGATTACCTCCCCTAATGCTTCATGAGTGAGGACCTCTGCCCTATTGACAGACATCTGCAGTGGAAGAGGTGCTGTGTGCGTGGCAAGGATATAAATAAGAAAACCTGATTCCAACTCTACTGTCACTTGGACAGCCATTAGAAAAGTTCTTACCTGATCTACAGGATGTTTCCTCTCAAATCAACACCATCATGTCACAATATTAAAAAATCTTTGCTGATGTGCCAACAAAATTATTAATGCCCCCTGAATTCTTACTCAGATCTTGAATGGAAGTTTTATTTCCATTTACTGCCATTTAATTTAAAATCTTGCCAGGCTGGTGACATCAGATTTGCTAAGCCAGTACATGCCTTGCAGTGTGTATTGCTGTCCCCACAGGGACTGGTCTGTCACTGTCAGCCTGAGAGCAACACCACGGGTTGTGCTGATACAGCTTCACTGGCAGCAAATCATAAACGAAGCGAAGAGGCTGGACCACCAAAGGAATGATGAATAGCCCTCAGAATAACCTCGTCACCTCCCTTTAGAAGAGATTCTGGGGATAAAGGCAAGGTGCATTTTGTTTGCATTCTTTTCTTGACCCCATGACTCAACTGGGACAGTAACACAAATTTCAGAAAAAAGGTGATGACACCTCAGAACGAGCAATAATACTCAGAAATCTTATGAGGAGGACTTGGTCAGGGAGGAATATTCAGCCCCACTCAGCATCTGAAATGTTGCCCAAATGAAAGAGTTAGTAAGGGAGTCTAGTTCATCCGACTGTAAAAATTTTGGTACTTCTAGATTAGTGAATTTGGCTTTTGCAGTCAGTTGTTCACAGTAAGAAGTGGGAAAAAACTTCTCTATTCACATCTGGAGTTGAATTCAGAAGGTTCCAAATATCTCAAGGATATTTGGAGCTGAGGTTTCAGCTCTTATCCAGGAAAAAAACCAGGTTTGGATATCAATAAAAAACCCACCAGTCATCTTATACATTAAATAATTCATTTTAGCCCAGTCTCCATTCTGAGAGTATATAGAACATGCCACAGTTGTGAGATTTTTATGAAATAGGGTGGCTTTGTGCACCTTAGTTTCTTAAGTTTTGTCAGCTGGAGGGACAGACAAATATTCTGGACACTGAAGAGATTGTGTCTGAGAATGCATAGAGGACATCCTCCTGCAATGACTTTTTTACCTTCCTGGTTCGTTTTCCCTTTTCAAACAGATGAAGCATCACTCAAAAACTCTCTGGTTACTCCTGAGAGAGTATGAAAAAATGGAGCTCCCGTTCTCAGCCGAGTGGTTTTGCTGATGGGGTATAAGGGTGCAAAAACTATTGTAAGGTTACTGCAGATGGTCTCTGGATTTACTGTCTGATTTTGCTAAATGGTCCAATAACAAATGCTTAGCTCAGCACGAATAACTCAAGAAGGATTTCAGGCTGTGCAGAAGTAATTAATTTGGAAAGAAATTAGGAGTAATTTTAATCCAATCTTATTTGGGTAGGTAATGGATTAAAAGGAATTCTCTTTTCTTCCCTGTCCTTTCCATCTGAGCCCTTGTTTTACTCCTGCTGATGTATTTATTCCTGAAGCATGCATTGCTTTCGTAGCCTGACAGATTTCTCTCTCCATGGCCTTTCAGGGCAACACCCAGTAATTCCACAGACACTAGAGTCCAAAACTCCTCAAAGCACTGCGATGTGGAATAATGGGCTAGTTAATCTTTGTTAGAATAACGGCAGAATATGATAAAACTATTGAATGCACGAAGATAATCAAAGCGGTTTTTAAAGCTGACTTTTAACAGGCTCTCGTGTTTCAAAGAGTAAAGATTTTTACCAGTACCCAACCAGAGCACTTCTTCTGTAGCACAATTTCAGATATCAAACAGTCTGCATGTTTTCTTGGAAAAGGTTGAATCTAACTCTCTTCTCACTTCCATCATCTTTTTGAAGTTGAACCCGCTTCTTTTGAGTATCATCTCCAGCTAAATCAATGCTACTGGCAGGAAAATCTGGTCTGCAGTCCCTGCGTGGACTTGTGTTTCTCACATAAAGGCAGGCCAATGCCAGGCTGAAATCTGCACTGCTCAGATTAAAAACATATGGGTACCCCCATCAGAAGCTTGGGGAGACAACCCTTATTTTAACTCCAAGGTAGACTGTAAAGCCTCGACCTGTTAAACCCCACCTTTTATAGGAATGACGTTCTCTAACAAGCTTTATTCTTTGCTGTTATCTCACTACACCCATCCTCCTGGGAGGCTCCATTCAAACCTCAGACAACTTCCCTGCCAAACTTTGTTTAAAGCTCACTTGAACTGCATAGTCCGAAGTATAGTCTCTCACAAGAAATCATCAGAAACCCTCCTGTAGTTGAAAAAGTCTAGCAAGAGTTTTCCAAGCACTCACTGCAAGTCTCCAGGCACAGAAGTGGAATCTAGAGAGGCACAACTTGGCGGAACCGACCTCCAAGGCCATCTATCACTACAGCTCGGGTGATCTGAAAACTGTTTTTAATGTGACACTCACTTCACGATGTGATGACTTTATAAATGCTGCAGGCTCGAAGTGCAAGCCTGTGTTTGCACGAGCAGCGGCTCCTAAAAGAAACCAGAAGGTACCACCCCTGTTAAATTTCAAATTGGCAGATTCAGAAAGTTTGTCTACGCTGAAGGACATGCATCGCCTGGCTTAGTCATTAATAAATAATTCAAGGCCAGACCCAAAGTCTGTTAAAATTTATGGAAAAACCTCCCAGTGTTTTCAGTAATCTTCACATAAAGGCGTACGCATCTATATTTCTTCCTCAAGGCATCTTTAGTTTGAGGGTATCATATCATTGTCCTTATAATTTTGGTGCGTCATAAAAGTATACCGTCATCATGGGAATTTTTGCAGCTGAAGGTAAGAATGGAAGAACACTTTCATGCAGCAAAAGGGCAGAAGGAAAGGAAAACGATCCAGGCAGGCTTGCTCTAAACCCCCAACATGCTCCCTCACTACAAGAATGATACTGTCAAGATAAAATTATAATTGCTGATGGGATTTATGCCAACAGTTGACCCAGCTAGCAAGTTCATCACCCACTGAAAAGGGGATGTAAACCTTAACAAGAACTGAAAGAACAGAACTGTTACGAGGAATTCCCCACGGAGCCCTTGAACAGTAGACAGTGTTATCTTTGCAGCTGTGCGTAGGAAGCAAGCGTAGACATCGACAGTTCTCCAGGCTTCAGCGTGCACACAATGGTGTATTTCAGATGAATGTGTTTTTCCGTTATGGGCTACCGCTAACACGGATCCATCCATACATCTGGCATGTCTGTCCTTTTTATTTTTTATAGCTGATGGGAAGCCTTCTCTGTAAGGAAGATGTTATCTTTGAAATCTTTGGTTTTTTCTTTTTAAGGAACAGTACAGTTATGCCTTCACATACACAGAAAGAGCAAGTGCTTTGTGGGTGGCTTTCTACACTCAGCTTCTGAAATTACTTTTAAATATGCTATTTCAATGAATAGTGCCATCTAAAAGGCTTTCTCAGACACGGGCTGTGTGCTCTTTTCAAGTCTTTCTCTGGTATACCTGCTAGTATAGAAATTGATAGTTGCCATCACTTAATTTTAAAGGCCAAAGCTTAGAATAAATTTAAATTATTAGATATTGGAATATAAGTAACAAAGATGATGACTTAAGGTGTATTATAGAGCACACAAAATGCCTTAGTGGGAGGCAATTGGATACCTTTGATTAATAAGAGACTGAGAACTAGATACTGCTTGGCTATTTTCCACCACTGCAGCAGCACAAAGAAGTCATAAACTGAGGTTAACCAACCAATTAAATTGGTCTGTAGCTGGTTTGCATCATTAGAGCTGCACAAAGAAGCCAAGATACATTAGTGAGTCTAACCCAAAAACTTTCAATAGTATTTTTCAGAAAAAGGTTTAAAAACTGAACATACCAATACGCCTGTCATTAATAGGCACCTTTCCTAGCAATTCCTTACCAATTTTACATCATCCATAAATTTGTTACCACTGAATTTAAAGCCTGTCAATTAGAAGTCTTTGGACACTGATTTTGGCAATATACGAAAGGTGATTTCTATATTGCTGTTCTCTTTTTTAAAAAAAACATATGGATCATCTTATAGATATGATGGAAAAGTTAATGGTACAGCTAAATACCTTGAAAAAAAAAAAAAGAAAGAGGAAGAAGAAGAAAGAAAGAAAGAAAGAAAGAAAGAAAGAAAGGTATCAGCCTGGTTGGTATCCCACAGCTGAAGTCCTGGGTTGCCTGAGCTGTGTGCAGCACAGATCAGAGGCAGAGGAACAGCCCGGCTATCTTTATATGTGCCAGCAACCCAACCCCCCCTCTGATTATAAGCACCATCCAGTTATATCCTCAAGATAAATTAGAACAGCTTCAGCGCTGCTTTATCTCAGAAAGTCCCTCAAGGGGCTGTTGTGCTCGTCAAAATTCACCAGAGCTCCAAATCCTGCTTATCGCGGTGAAGACGAGGGTGGGCTGATAGGAAGGCAGCTACACCATCTTCCTGCTAACTGAAGATTTCCTCCCTCTGTTAGCACAGGGAAGAAAGACTGAGTGGAGTTGTGATAATCAGTATTCAAGGATATGAAAGGTTGTTGCAAAGAGGAAGGGAACAAGCTAATCCCCACATGCAAAGCAGATAGGACAAAAAATTGATGTCTTCAAGTAGGAGCATGAAATACCGCAGTAAAAAAGATGAGCGAAATGTTATCGAGGCAGCATTTTCACTGAGGGAAGTCAAGAGCAGGAAAAGGCAGCCTAAAGAGAAAGCGGAGTCTCTTCATGGAGATCTGTGAAGCCAGGTAAGTAAAACCTCTGTCTGGAGCGAGGTGGGTGTGCTTTACCCTGCCTCACCGTTCCTGACAGGTCTATTTTTGTTACAGTCCCTTATCACGAGTGAGGCTGTGGATGCTTTCAGCTAGGGATCAAGGACCCTATCTAGAGGCATTTTGTTGAGCAAGTCCCCAGAGTTAATTTAGCTAATCTTTCATCTGCAGTTACTTTGTGGCTGCAAGAAGTTGCACAAATTTCTATGGACAAAAGAGCATACCCTGTTAACAAATTCAACCATTACTTGTTCTCCTTGGGACAGGACATCCACCACATTGACCATTTAAACTGTCCTCCATGGACATCACTACAACAATATTGTATTGAAAACAAATCACCGTACAGCTGTTTCTATCAGGACCTTAACAACATTAGTGGAAATAGTTTCACATAGAGGCTGAAACTGACTGTGAGAGGGGGCTTGGCTTCAGTCTTGAGGCTTGGTCCTGAATGGAAAGGCTTAGATTTGGAAGACCTTTTCTTACAGGCTTGCCAGGTGGGTTTGGAAAGCTTTCACCACTCAGTAAAACCAAAGTAGTAGTATTCAGCAAATGGGATCAGGAGAACCTAGTCCATGTTATTTTTCCTCCTATGGCTATAAAGAAAAAGATTAAGCAGCCACAAAGAAGCATGGAGATTGAGTGGATCCCTCCTCAGTGCTGGCAGAAACTTCAGCTGGGATGGAGACCCGGAGGTTCTGTGCTTGCAGGACAGGTTCTGTCTGTTTTCTTTCCTAGTCAGTGCTACTTGGACTCAATTTCTTCTCAGATATCTTAATATTCAAGTCCAAATGTGAATAACATCTGGTAATGGAAACTTTGGGACAAATTCCTGCTTTGGGGTGTGTCTACATCTGGACCAAAATATGAAAGGTATTTCTTACTCACAAGCTCCCAAATAAATAACAGAAATGCAAGTATATCATAAGTGAAATCTATTTCTTTTCTTTTCTCAGTGTCCCTTATTACAAAGCAAACTTACCGATTCGTGGGTAAGGATACCAGAAGCCACAGTACAAAGCTACACGGGGGCTCAGGTATCTGAGCAACGTCAAGATTAGCCACCCTAGTGAGTGGCAACAACCAGGGGAGCGCTCTCTTGCCTTTAGGCAGTTGTTCAGGTTAATGAATCGGTTCAAGCAAGGTGGAATTTCTCAAGAGCTCCATCTGCACCATCGCTTTTCCCCCTCACCACCCACTGAGTGTTAGCTTTCCACGTCCTCCAGCTGCCAGCCACCACAGCTAACCTTCCCAGAAGCCGAGTCCCTCCTTTGGCCCATGGCTGCTGTCGTCATTGGCTTTGGAGTGAGTGTTCCAAACTTGGTCCCAGATGTGGTTCCTCTGCATGGTATGCAGCATATTTTGCTACTAGCCAGGACATCGGGGTGGCCTTTTTTGGCTACTGCTGGATTGGTGAATTCATTCCCTCGCTGCCCTCGGGAGGCTTGGTAATGACCCCCATAGGTTTTCTCGACGCTTAGAGGAAAGCAGAGCTGAACAAGTGCAGACCTCCCTGCTGCTGAACTCGGACAATAGGGCTGCTCATAATACCAGCAGATGGTTTTGCTTTTTAGGCCATACAGGGCAAATTTATTTTCCTCTCAGGAGCAACCTCAAGCATAGCCAAGACTAAGAATTTCAGAGCTAGCTTCCGGAAACCCACTATTGACTTATGCTGCAAAGCAGTACTTACGCTTAAGGTCCGTCAATAATGAGGGTCTTCTGGTTAGTCCTCTCAGCTGCTGGCTCAGCAAAAAACGGTGTGCCTTTAACACCCATGCTGGGCTTGGTTTCACACCCTACTCTGCTTAAATGTGGTGTACCAGATAATTCCGCTGCTTTCTGTGTCGCGTTTGTAATGGCATTGAGTTCTCTCCATCTCAAGGCATTGAGATGTGAAAGCTGTAGCCCTCTGAAGTCCCTGTTAACGTCACCCGTGCCCAGCTAACCTGTATCAATTAAAAATTAGAACATTTTTTAAAAAAATGGTACTTTTTAACTGTTTTTGGTCTTCTACTTCTTTGTGATCATAAACCCACTAAAATTAGCGCAGAAAGAAAGGAAGAAACACATTAAACTGTTCAAATTTTTTAGTTCACAAAAACTTTTAACTGGATTTCTTGTTTAGATTCAAAGAGGCAAAACGTAAGACTTTGATGTTCTTCATGTGCCTGTTAAAAGAGAGAGAAAGAGACCCACCAATAGGAAGAAGTTGGCGTGAAGCCCTCTTTGACACAGCAAGCACAATGTAAAGGATTAAAGCTCTAATCTTGAAGATATATTGCACACTAAACAGCGGAACCATTTAGGAGAACATTAAATGGCACTTAAGCTAAACAGTTGTCCTTGGGAACTGCAGTTTATATGTGACTGCTCTAATATCCATTTTAAGCTTGCAGGGCTTTGAAAACAAGATGTCATTGTTTTATAAAAACACACACATTTAATCTTCCCTTGTGAGGCTGCTCTTGAAATATCTGGCTGCTGGACTGGCAAAACATTTCAGAGGAAACAAATGGGGCTGGTGTCGAAACTAGTACTGTTGCACTTTATTTCTGAAATTATTTGCATGTGCTCAGTTGAATTTTTTTTTTTGATCCAAAAAAGAAAACCACAAAATTTTCAATGATAAAAGTCCCATTTAATTTTTTAAACAGTATTCCCGCTGTTCTATAAGCAAATAATAATGCAGTTTAAGTAATATGAGAACACCAAGAAAGTGGTCAGTTCTACATTCGCTTGCGTTCTTCATAAATTAATATTTATGGAACTATTAGGACGCTTCAGCCAAAAATAAAGACCACCCAGAGCAAGGTTTCAATTTTAGTATTCTAGGCACAGGTCATTAAAAAAAAAAAAATCTTACAAAAAAGCCTTCTTCTGCAACACGTACAGTACATGGATTTTCATGCACATCACTCAGTAGGCGTGTGAAGCATATTCCAACCCTAAAAAATTACAATGCATGCTTTTATAATTCATTTATTATTTTTCACCAGGGAGAAATCATCCTCTCCACCACGCAGGCCAGAAATAGAACAGGAAAAAAATGCAGCAGGGAGGGGAGTGTGTCTTGCAGAATCATACAGTCCAGTTTAAAATCTTCCTACGTTGTAACTGATAATCTAGAAAATGGAATAGAATTTTTTTTAAATTGTGACTATATATCTGATGCCTTCAATCTTGTTACTCTGTCAATAATTATATTAAACCTTGACATAGTGACTAATCAAGCCAAGATATCCTCTGAATCAGGTCATTATACTCAAAAACTATCTGAAAAACAGTAGTGCCATGGTGGTCCTCGTGGATAGTTCTGGTTAAATGAGCTAGTGGTCTCCAGCCAGTTCCCAGCAGGCAGACAATCCCAGCTGGGGGCGTCTTAACTACTCCAGAAGAGAGTCCAAAGGCAAATCAGTGAGGAGAGTGATCACCTCCCGCAGGGCTGGGGTGGCCTGAAGTCACAGGAACTCTTCCAAGGCATTGCAGGGTAGACTAAACGGTCTCATAGCCATGGAGCAGGCAAACAGAAACCCCCTGTCTCCAAGCAGCCTTGCAAGACGCTGGCAGGGAAAAAGTGGCGTTATTTTAATAATAACCTCCTGCCAGGCTCCTCAGTCACCAGGCCCATTATGCTTATCATCATTGTTGGCATGTGATTAACTGCCGAGTATCTGTGAAGCTGCTCCTCCCAGGCCAGGAAAGGAATCCACTTAACTGTTTTTTAATTAAAAGCAGCAGCTGATTCCTCATGGTAAGCATTCTTTGCGAAGGCAGTATGGCCTTAGTGCTCTGTCCCTGTTTGACATCGTTAGGCAGATTTGCCCGAACACGGTGTCGAATGGGCGAAGAGCAACAGCAGAGAGAGGCAAGCTGAGCACCGAGGCTGTGGAGTGTCCATCCAGGAATGATATAAAGGCTTTACTGGAAAATAGTTTTGTTAGATTACAATTTTAAGATGTTCTGGTCTGAAATCTGGCAGTGGGACAGGATGGTGTTTGTCCCAGGAGATCAAGTATTTCAGCCACCCTCCTTCCCCCTCCTGAGAACTCTTGCATGGTCTGTTCATTTCAGTCACTCCAGATAGCCATGGCAGGTGTCACCCCATTCCCAAAGCTGTAAGGTTCCTCTCAAGTGAGACCACTCCAGCAGCACGAGGGCTCTGCCCCGGCTGGGTTTGTTTCCATCATGCACCACCCCCGTCTGAATCCTGGGCTACAAGGAGCCTCCTGAGGTCTGTCCTGGGTCCAGCTATAACTCATGGACAGAGCTCAGAGATGGAGAGAGAGCGGTGTCCCTAGCAATGATTATTTTTCAACTTGGAGAAAAATAGGAAATAGGCAAGAGAAGAAATAATATGTTTGAGTAGAACAACTAATATCCTCAGAGCAAAGGCCAGACTTGCAGGCACTGAAGCAGCCCATCTTCTGGTCTGAAACAGAAAAAAAAATCAAAACAAAGGCCGAGTAAATTTGATTCATTATGATGTCTTAACCTGTAAGACATCCAAGAGAAAAATTAGTCTTCTTCCTGCCTACGGGTACTCGACTGCTGTCTCTGTGGCCATCAGCAGTCTGCTTTGTGGTGTCTGACTGCAAAGCCTCGCTGGTCTCAGCACACCCAGACAAGTCTTACATGTCCTTTATGTGTAGGACGACCCAGGCTTTTCTCTATTTCACCTTTTTTGGGTTTACTTTATTTTTTCTATATGTTTGTGGTTATAAATTGCCAATTGGTTGGTAGTTCTGTGGCTTTGTACACGTCCTGCATCAAAGTGATCTCTGCAGTTCAGTTCAGTGATTGCACCAAAAGTTCTGGAGAGAACTAAAGGGAGGGGTTGGGGATAGAGACTCTGGGAGAGGAAAAAACTGTTGGCTTAAACAGAAAAAAAATTATGACACATAAATGGAATTTATTTAGACAGGGTTATTCATTGTGGACTACATAATTTTGGACATTGAAATTTAGAGAAATTGGATAATCTCAGAACTTTTCCAGATTCAGAATCTGGTAAAATACTGGCGATGAAATGTACATGGTGAGCAGAAAATTCTCCCAACACAGCTGGCTGCTCTCGTGGTGGAACAATGCATACCCACAAATAGCAAGTAACCAAAACGCTTTCCATTTCTTAATAGGCTGTCTGCTGTTAATTATTTCAGTTGCTTGCTGGGAACAACGGAGGTGGATTGGAAACGATGGCTTGGAAATGAGGAGAAAGAAATAAGTAACTATTTTTAAAGTTTTGGACTTTCCTAGTTTGTAGTGTCTCTCATTAGAAGACCTCAAAACACTTAGAAAAGGCTAACTATTAGTATTACACTCATTTTACAAGCTAGTGGAGAGGAGCTAGGGAGTTAGAACGGTGTTTAACTTCGAACAGGGTACAGGGATGGCTTTTGCTACAGCTATTTATGGAGGATTTACACGACTGTGGTGTTTATTGTGTCCTTCAATAAAAAGCAGCTGCAGAAACACACAGCTGGCAAGCTTCAGTACCTGGGAGATACTGAAGACATTCTCCAGAAAGTTGATGTGCAGGTACAAGGAGATTCACGTGCTCTCTGCAGCACTTTAAGTATTGCTTCTCTAACAAAAGCCTGAACTAATTTTAAATGTTTATGTTTTTCATATTCAAGATTTTCTTCCTCTTCCTGTTTAAAGCTGAATCCTC
>NW_010419497.1:73609-86399 GCF_000710305.1 Buceros rhinoceros silvestris | reverse complement strand
ATAAATCATCCAACCGTGTTGTTCAAGTTCTTCGATGAGGTCTTTGCTGCAGTGCTGTGCACGCTCAGGTACAGGTATTGTTCCTAGTCATTCTCTTATCCATACACAGAAATATTTCTTCAACATTAGCAGCGCTGTCACCCCAGATTTGCCTGTGTAGCTATACCTGTGTGCTAGAAGCTGTGTGCCGATGCACTCTGGCCATCACAGGACCTACTTTCTCTTGAGAAAACCGCATAAAAATTGACTCTGTGACCCCCTTCAGTCTTCTTACAGACCCGTCTTTCTGTAAGCCCACGATGCCCCTCACTTCTGCACCTTAGCAGTGCAGGCTCTATACTGTCTCTGTATACACATCGTGTCAGAGGGAGGCAAAGACGAAAGGATCAAAGATGAGGCCATAAACTGAACATCTGCTACTGCCCATGGTCTGTTTTCCTTGACATTTTCTTATCTCACATGCCTTTCATAAACTCCAGAACTTTCAAACCAATCCCTCCTGTCTTCCCCTGCATTATCCTGTCCTGTGCCAAAAGAATGAATGCAATTTATATGTATCTAGAGATTAAAACCCCATGGAGAGTCTGCAAAGGAGATGTGGCCACTTCTGTAGCTGAAGGGCTAGAACGACACTGATGAAATTACTGCCGAAGTTGATGTGGTGAGTTTTATGTCTCTATTTTAAATTGTCTGTATTTTTTGTTTAGCTTTCTGTAGGAAATGATTTGGGGCTTAGAACTTTATTCTTTAAGGGACTCTCTTGTGAGAGGCTATGTAAAGGTCAGCAAAACTTTCTCTATTATATAAGAATAAATTAAGAGAAAAAAGAGATAAAAAGAGCCTGGAGATGCTTTGATTGAAAAGAGCATGCACAACTGCAAAACTGCATTGTCTCTTTTTGTCTGACAAGGCAGTGACTTCTGTGTTCACCGCCTATTTTAAATCCTAATCCCAAGATTTCATAGTGGGTCTCATCCAAAAGCCATCAGGATCACCTCCACAGTTGTCCCTGAGCTTTGGGTTGCGCTCTGTCCATATGTATCCAATTAAAAGAGTCACTTGGACTCTCAAGATCATCTTCCTTTCATCCTCTTGCAACAACTCGGGACAATATGATAGGCCCTTTCCACCAGCAACACCGAGAGTAGGGGACGCCTGTAAAAGACACACTGGCACCAAACAGCTAAGACATCAGATTTTGCCATAACTTCACACTGTGTTCAGTCCTATTGACGTCAGTTCTGTGTGGTGTTTGGCCCTAGAATTTCCCACAAAGAGGTCCCATTCTTCTTGCATGAGAATATGTCTTGGACAAATTGCCATGTCACAGGCATTCAAAGGGCCATGATAAACCCTCCATCTTTGCGTGGGGCTCCCAATTACATCAAAGGAATTTCTGCATACAGAACAAGGGAAAAATATGCCTCTAATTTAAGGTTAAATTATACCGTTAAGGCATGGGCTAAAATAAGAGGCAGCGAGGAAGCTGAACCACATTAGGGAGCGCATCCAAAGCACTGTGTCTCAGGAAAAATGCCATCCTTTATACTACGAGCTTTTAGCACAAATGGGGAAGAATTTGTGATGTGCCTTTTCAGAGAACAAGCTGTCTCCTGTCCTTCCTACCAGGCAGCCCCACTGGAATGCGGGGAGAGAGAAGAAATTCATGATTTAATATGCTCTTTACCTCTCTTTTCACACCGATTGCAGGCAAAGACTTGAGGTCTTGGTCCCCAGTTCCCACACTTCATCCGTCCACAAAGACTGCAAAAGACAAGGTTGCTCTTACTCTCTCTTCCCCCTCCCACTGCAGATTAGCTTCTGAGATGAACGGTTTAGCTTGTGGGGAAAAAAAAAATCCAAAGCTGGTTTAGAAGTGAAAATCCTGATGGTGTATGGGATCACATGGAAGAAATGCCGCGTATGTATGTACGTTCCTTGCATATGTAAGTATGGTTACAGAAGCAAGGATGAACTATTACCTGTAAGAGTCTAAGATAATAATTTAATCAGACACTGACAGCAGCACAAGCTTCCTAAACCAGAGTGAAATTTAAAATGTGGCATCCATCTGAGAGTATTTTGAAAATAAAACTGAGAAGGAGACTCTGCAGGGCCTGATATTGGCTGCCGCTGTCTAAAGATTGCGTGCAAAGTAAAAGTAAAGGCAAGGGTGGCAGAATCAGCTCCCTGCTCAGTCTTTTATTTCTCTTTTCATCTTAAATGTGTTGTCTAGGTATCAGTAGCGGGTACCTCAAGAGTTCACCTAGAGCATCCTCACAAGTAGCACTGTGCCGGGAGCAGCTACACATCCACCAGATTACATTTCCTGAAGTAAGGGAGAGGATCACTCCGCCCCATGAGATTTTAGAACTAATCATTGTAACTCAGTTTGCTCGTTGCTATCCACGGAGTTATCAAAAATACGGTGATTTGGAAGATTTGGGGTAAAAGCCTCTACATTGTGTTACAGGAGGGTTTTAAGGAGGAGTCAGTGGGTTCAAGTAATTTATGATTACTTCTGACCTTAATTGGGGTATCTCAAGGTCATACATATAAAAAGTGATGCCTCTTTCCACAACTTTGGGTTTATTAAAAACTTCTCGTATAGTTCATGACGGTTTTAACTTTTCACAAGACACTCACAAATTAGAATCATCTTCCTTGTGGGCCCGCTAATGGAAATTCCCTCCTACAGTGATTAGTCACTGTCCTACAATAGCTTCTTGTCTCTAAGTACTTTGATGTTGTACATAAGAGCTGTGGATCAATTACATTCATTTTTCCCATTACTGGGCAAATATTTGGACATTTTCTGTTGAGTTGATTCAAGGCAGAACTAAACCAAAGGAGCTGCGTACTGTGCAGACACTGCTAACCTTCAGAAGCTGAAGGTTTTGTGACCTGGGAGAATTAATAGATGTTTATTCTAGCAGGATAAATGGAAAAAGACCATTTCTATTTTAGGGAGATAAATGAAAAGCAGGGAAGATGGGGTTTGTTATGACAAAATTGTTCACAAGAGGCAAGCTGAAATGAGAAAAAGCAGTTACGTATTTGTATTATAATCCTCTCAGAATGTTTGTCAAGAGAGGCTCGAGTGGCACAACGCACTAGCAATTGTTGTGTTTCCTTGCTTAGCCAAACCAGTATTTCCACTAAAACTCATCTGCTCAGATTGTCTTCATTGCAAAGGTTCAAGCCACACCTATCCTCTGCGGTGAAAATCCAGAACTTTTTCATTAAGATGCAATTTCTTCCAAGAAGGAGAACACATATAGCTACTGCTTCTCGCCTGTTTCAAACAATAGCGGCAAGTCTTCCACAACCGTGTCAGAAACACATTCTGAAAGTATCTCACTTGCCAGGATTCCTCTGCAGAACAGAAGAAGGAAGGCGAGCCAGCTGGCATGGCTGGCAGCGGCAATCTCAAGTGCTTACCACACTCTGGAATGTTATAAAGCAAGGGCGAGCGGGTGGCATTCTCCAAACATGGTGCTGCAGTTGTTCCTCAGTCAGTGCCGCGCTTCTAAACTGACTCCAGTTCACTACTAACACTGACGGGAGTTTTGGCTCAAACAAGGGCTTCATTGAGAAGAGACTAGTGCTCAATTTGGTCATCAATTTTTCATTAAATCTTTTTTCAGCAGACAGAACAGATTCCCCCAAACCACTTTTTCCATCATCCAGAAAGGAATTTCTGTGACTGTGGTATAGACAAAGCCTGTGTAGATTCAGCTGAACGACAGCTCTGGTACTGGGGATCAGAGCGTGTCAGCCGTACGGAAAGACAGAACAGCAGCTTGTACGGGCTTCGCTCCCCCTGCAGAGACCAGGAACTGCCGAAGGATCAGGGTGGTGCTCCCTTAGCAGTAACCCCAAGAGAGGACCCCTCCCCAGGAAGACAACGTTCTACTCTGGGAAGCCAAAAGACATTTCTGTTTCTCAAAAGGTTCCGGAAATTCAGATTATTAAATTATTGTCAATATTATCTAAATAGGCAACGGACTTAGAGCCATTCAGAGAATGAACGTGTGAATGGATAATGCATTTCATGTTCAGTGCAAAAACAAGCTGGCAAATTTTTTCCCCATGGATTTTTAATATTTTTATTTAAGCCTTTCTGAAATAATTTGAGCTTCTTATCGAGCATTTCCTGGCATACAGCCAGGAAACCTGCTTTGAAAAATGGCAGCATTGCAACCGGCCTCTAAATGATTTCATTAATGCTGTGTGTTTGGAAAAGAAAATTAGTCCAGTTTGAACCCTGAAAACCAATTAAAAACTTACACATGTAATTGTTTTCAAGTCCTTAAAATCCATTTGTGAGCCTTAGTACGAGATTATCCTATCTGTCATTTCCAAGAGCATTTCTCATGTCGCAGACGTCGGTGTGTTTAAACAGGAGGAGGTTTAACTGTTTAACGCTGTTATCTGCTGCGACTGCCGGGAAGAGCATAAATCATGGTTATCGGACGGGCTGATGCTGTTCCATTTGTGTAAATGTGGCTCAGGAGAAATACAGCTGTAATCAATGGCCTGTACAACTGTGCAGATAGCAGGACAAGGGCGCCCCGAACACTCTGTGGTTTGCCCAGTTTATCTTTCTTTACCCTTTTTCCTGGTTTCACCTTCTTTTCTTTATTCCTTAAAATGAAAGACAGCAATGAGCTACAACTGGAAACAGCCTTATCACAGGGAACCACCCTCAAATCAACGTGTCTTTTATTAGCCATTGTCCTGAAACTCCCTGCCAGGACGTGAGCTGAGGACAAGAGATGTTAGTGCATTACTGCATTAAGCCTGTTGTGATTCGTAGCTTTAAGTGCATTATTTAATTTTCACTACAGCTGGATTTGCAGCATATGCAATTTCAAAACATAGGATGAAATTCACTCTCTTTCCATTCAGGACTCAGGGGCTGTGTTGGAGGCATCACCATTCGTCACAATGTCATCTCATGATTATTATTTTGCCTGCTGGGTAGAGGCATTTTAGTTAAAAGTGAAAGTACCAATTGTGCTAACTATAATTATATGTTTGCAGTATATTGAAGAAAATAGATGTGGTCTGGGACTTTAGTCAAAAGCACAAATTCTGTGAGGTGCTGAGAACATCCTGCCAGATGTTGTGCAACCTCAGTTCCCATCCAGGGCAATGGCAAGCTAACGTGCCTCATCTTTTTGAGGGTCAGACTACTGACGATTAAACAATTCTAGCAAATATGATCTCATTCTTATTTGTCTGGGACGTTATGAAATGCCACTTGAAGGAAGTTCAGATGTGGTAGCAGAACACAAAGCACTAACACGCCCAGCGTGGTTCTTGAAATGTGTTCCTTTATAATCCTATATTTCCCAGACAAACACTTGTAAACATTGAAGTAAAACAAAACACATTTCCTTTTTATGAAAGAAATGCCTTAAAAACCACAGGATTAACAACACCAGGGAAGGACAATCCCCCGAAGGGCCAAAGTCTTCTCTCCAAAACTTGGGCTGAGTTAACTGCATTCAAGCCAAAATGTGTGATGATAGAGCATGGAAAACATTTTTTTTCAAGAAGACATATCACAGGTCAGCTATACCCTGAACAGATTCCGGAGTGATACCTTATGAGCTGGACACGCTTACTGATCACAGGGGACATTCCAGTGGTCAAGGTGGGAAATGGGACTCAGACATCCCAGAGCTGGTTTCTGGCTTGGTTGCAGGTTTTCCTGCATACACAGGAGCAAATCGCATTATCTGTCATGTGTCATAGTCTGCTGGTTAAAGAAAATAAGTTACATTCTGCTTTCTTCAAGTCAGAAGCATTACAGGTGGGAAAACTTACCTGCCATTCCTGTCCCCACCCAAAAGCAAAGACAGAGCTAAATATATACTGAGGGGATAAAAGCTGGGAATACGAAACTGTTTACACAGCCAAGCAAAAAACATTCTGGAAAAATTCACTGTGGTCAGTTGCTTTGTTTGTTGGATCGCATAATTTTCAAAGGTAGACAGAAAACAACTAAATTCTTTAACAGATTTTTATTCAGACGTTGCAAAAGGCTCCTCCTTCAGGCATCTCTCTCACGTTTCCCTTGCTCAGGCTGTGCCCGCTCATCCCATCAGAAGAGGAAAAGTATCACACGAGTGAGCATCCCTGGAAATGGGGAGAATTATACAGACAACAGCCCAGTTCTTGGGGTGAAAGCGTAAGAGATGCAGCACAGGCTGAGGCCAGTGTGTCTTTGACAGCGTTTTGTCTCTGGCAGCGGGTTCGGTTAAGGTAGGGCTCATCCTGTACCTTTCCTCTGAGTGTCTGCTCTTCGGCTATCCCCTACTTCCCATCTTCCAACATCTGACAACTTAAGCACTTTCTGAGCCAAAGGCAGCATGTAAACCACCACTTATTAACACCCAACAAAGCATCTGATCTGTCTAATCCAGTGAGTTCAGGGAAAGAAAACCTCACATTTGTCCTTCCCAGCATCCATCCCGCATCAAGGAGCTCCACAATTTAACGACGTGCCGAACAAAAGAAAAATCACTTAATTTTTTCTGTATTTTCCTTTTGTCTAATAAGATAGCTCTTAGTTCCCGGACTGTTGCGAAAGTTTCGTATCTTCCTAATTTTAGGTATTTTTCACCACGCTACTGTTCCGGTCACCACTTTTGCAAAAGGAAAGGCATTATGTTTTTAAACTCCTTTATAGCAAACTCCTCTGGGTATTCTTGTCCCCATTATCTAGACCTTCCAAGTTACCCTGACACTGCTGCTGATTTGGTCAATCACAACAACAGTTGATTGACCGACAATTTCATATTTGAATTCTTCCAAATCTCCTGTGTGAACCCCATCTATTGTTACTGATTTGTCCTGGCACTGATTTGCGCTAAAATCTCTGACAGTCCAGTCTGTGAGTTTGCACAAACTCATTCTGTGTAAAGAATGGCCCCAGTGTGAAAGACTCCCACCTCACTGACAGCAGGAACCAGTGCAAATAATTCATTTAGCTGTTCCATAATGTCTTTATCTTCCTTCGCTGCTGCTTCTCATCCTGCTGACTGTCCCACTGTGCTGCTTCTGATGTATATACAAAAGGCTTTACTGTTCGCTCTCGTTACTTCTGCAAGTTGCCTCCACTAATATTTTTGGCTTCCTTTGCTGTGGTTGAACATTTATTTTGCTGGGGATTATACTCTTCCTCTGTTTTCTTTCTTTGGACGCAGCTCCCATATTTTGGAAGATGTCTTTTCGTTTTGCATGGTGTCTGTTACGCTGCTGTTTAACCGTGCCAGCTGCTTCTGGCTGTCCCTCATTCCGAGTCCAGTTTTGTCAATGCTGTGGAGGACTGGAGTACATTTATTCTTTTAAAATTATGCATGCTGCTTGCAAACATTTTACTTCTTTAACTGCTGCTTCCAATTCTCCCTTGAAGATCTTCCTCATTTTTATATAATTCCCCAACTAACTATTTTTCAGAAGTACTTTGGTGGAGACTTACATGTAACTAATGATCCCAAAAGTCTCTGAATTTCTTTTTAAACGTCCACTAAGCATAGAAATCAGGCAACAAAACAAAATAATGAAAATAATGAAAAGACCTAAGGAAAGCTGTCATGAAATACCTTCTCCATCGAATTCACGCACTAACTCAGTTCTCGCTTCCCAAGTTTGCGTAGATGTATGTTAACATCATCCCTAGCCCATTGGGATGGGCTGGGGGGAAACGTGGAACCCAGCATTAAGTATTCACATACCGGAGAGATGGGCACGCTGCGAGAGCTCGAGGAAAGTATTGCTGCTTGTTCCTGAGAGTACATTAGTGTATATTTGCATTATATTAAAACCTAGTAAAAAAATCCATGATCAAGGTACCATACTGAATTCCTTGTCCTCTATAAAAGGATTTTAAATTATCTTTGTGAAAAACCAGATATATAATTGGATTCTGATGCCTGGCTGAATGGCAGCGTCGGTTCGAGTGCGTGTATTTCACCTCCCGTGCAAGATGCAGTATGGTAAATGTCCTTCAGCAAATCCGTGTGTGAAATTAATTACAAATTAAGCCACAGTGGGTTCTAACTGCAGACTTCGTGCAGAGCCGTAGGAAAACCTCGCAGAGTTTTGGTGCTGTCTCTCTTAGTAAGTTACAAGTGAACTTCTTAAAATAATAAACAGAAATGCAACACAATGTAAACATAAGGGACACGTATTATTGATGCAGATACTAAAACAGAGAATCCGATCCAAAGGATGTCGTGTTTGCATAAAACCTGGGAGCTGGCTGCTCTGTCATTAAGCGTCCCTCGATCCTTTTGCAGGAACAGGACCATGCTTGTGCATTGCCAGATGACTTTAGTATCTGTAAATGTAAAGAAGTATTTCTGAAGCTGCTTCTCTGTATTTCTGTCTGCTTTAAATAACAAGCGAATCTTTATTTCTTCTTTGAGGTCACATTACATGACTTTCACAAACAGGAGAATTTATCTCGCTAATGTAGCACATACATACTACATGTATACGCACGTGCAGGTGTACACATCCATGTTTAAGATCACTTATGCATATATGTTTTACATGCATAATGCTGCAAAATAGATTTTTTTTTCAAGAGAGTACGATGACCGGTTTCCTGCCAATGGGAAAGAAGAGCTGGATTAGTTCTTTAATTTCCACTTTGAGATTTGAATCCTGTCAAAAATCCAGTAATTCTTTTAAAACGGAAGAAATCAGATGAGAAGACTGGGAAGAAACAGGCATCGTTGTAAATGGCAAATAAGAATGCAATGCTGTTCAAGCAAAATGTCTGTTCAGAAATTTTCCAATCTGATGTGATTTTTTTTTGTATGAAATCTTGAATAGAGTATAAGATTAACAATAATGTATTATGGACACAAACGGTGTATTTTAAATTAATTTTTAATGTAATTCTTTTATTCTTCGTATTAAAACATTGCTTAGAAGAGGAAAAGACATGTTTGTCGGAGATACTAGGGTTTGGGCTGACCAAAAATTGCTTCAAAGCAGCCAGTATATTTCTGGTTTTGTTTCTCATAATACTACTGAACTTTTTTTTTTGTTGCTCTAGAATGACTCTAAGGCAATGAAGCAGCGTGGACAGGAGGACCCATGTGTTTAGGCAGAGCCCTGCTTTGCCATTTCATCATACAAACCATGTCAGCTGGTGGCAGCGTGAGTAATCCGACCTTCAAACAATATCATTCCACAGATAAATCAATGAATGCAGACAGGAACAAGTTCAGTCTATTCTGGACAGCCTAATGATCAGTACTTTTTCCTAATAGCTTGTCAGACCTCAGCCTGTCAAGCCTGAAGATTTAGGGACAGGGATTCGCTGGAGATCTCCTGATTGCATTTCTGCTGGGCTATCTAGAGTCACAATAGGAGACTCCCAGGAAAAGGGGAGAAAATGGATCGCCTTCAGGCCCTTAGGAGGCACAGGTTATTGTCATGCCTCAACTAAATCCTAATTACTCTGATTAACAATGCAAGCTTGTCACTACTCATGCATAATAGTGAAAAAGTTTGCAGTAATGGCTATGAAATTCTGCCACTTCTGCTCAGGACTCCACACGTGCCTCACTGGGGCTTTGTCCACCCTGCGTGCCATTCACCCAGCTGCTGTTTCCAAAATAACGTTGCCAGGGTGAGCCCCATTTGCAATTCAGACCAGACCCGAACAGACTCAGTGGGATCCACTGACTCACAAGATGAGCTGCAGGATTTAAAACACATTGAGGAGTCACTGGCTCTGCATATCAGATTTCCTGCTTCTTCATTCTATCGACTTCCCTCTTAATATCAAAGGGCTATGGTGGGTTGCTATTCAAATTTAACATCATCTTTATACGTATATATTTTTTTATCATCTTATCTGTCTCAGAGCTTTGTCACTGCTTAGCTGTTAAATATCTCTGATGTATGATGGAAATAATAATCCAGACAGCTTTATGCATCAGCATATACACATCCACTTCGAAGGAAATGTCCAACAGAGAGGTATAGCATTGCTTTCATTTGAGGAAAGAGAGAAAAGGCTTTTACAATAGAGGAAAGACTTTATTTCTAGGGGAAAAGTGCATTTTGAGATGCACACTCCGGGGTAGTAAATGTACTCATCATCTACACTGCTTTGCTTAAGCCCCAGAACACTTGCCCTCTCATCTTCTACTAACTCCATGGTCTAAGCCTGCCATCATTAAAACTGACTGCAAAACTCTCTAACGAAGTCCTGGTGCCACTGGAATTGCTAGCAAAGTTCCCATTAGCATCTGGGGTCGGGTCCAAAGCTGGGGAGACAGGGGCCTGCACCCAGAGGTCACTGGGAGAAAAGCTTGTGCCCTGATAAAAATTCTCTGGTGGCCAGGGTGTGAGAGCAGGCCCAGGAACTTAATGCACATAAGAGCAAATGCCACTGTTACTGGTTTAGGGTGGAAATGGTTTTCTCTGTCTCCGGCTCCTGCTGCGAGGCGCTCAGCACCTCGCAGGATTAGCCCATGCTGGCTCCATGCTGGCATAACACACGTCTTACCCCTCATCTCCACACCGATACGCTTTGAACAGAAAATGGTGGAGTGTTCAGCAATGAAGCCTATAAAATTAAATCCTCAATTATGCTCACGTAGGGAAAAAAGGTCATAATTACAACTCTTTACTTTTTTTCCCCCCTGTTTTAAAGGACTTATGCTGGGAGCTGCTGAGTGCTTATTTGCCACATCCCCTGACGGAAGGCACACAACTCTGAAAGAGAAATCCCTGGAAGAGCAGAACATTTTGCCCCTTCTTTTGTGGATATGTGCACGGTCTTTCCTTCTGCCTCTCAGCCCATGCAGCTCTTGGGCCTCTCAGATTTGCACTTTATCAGGTGATCGATTGAAAAGCAAAGGATGTTTGACTTACCTTGTTTAAAACAAAATTTCAAGTTAAAGCGTAAGAAAACAAAACGTGGCCGTGATCTGCTTTGAAAATACAGAGCTGTTTGCCTGTCAGAAGCAGCATGCTGATTTCATTAAACGTTCTCTGGAAACTCCCTGGGCAGCCTGGCCAGCTGGCAGCCCTCTGCCCCGTCCCGGCGGAGCTTGGTGCCTGGCTGGAGGCTGAAGGGACCGGCCGGCGGGAAGGCGGGCACCGACACAGACTGTCCCGTTTGCCAGGTATCCGGAAATGTTGATGTTTCATTCCAGCACAGAACAAAATGAAATGTTGAAAACCTGGAATTTCCCACAAAACAGACGTTTCCTTTTCTGGCCTGCTCTAACACACACACACACACACACACACGTATTTGCAGAATTATGAACTGCTATGTAATGACACCAGACTATATGCCCACTTCCACCATGCGGTGGGGAAGGAATCCAGCCCTCAGAAACCCCGTGTTAGAGCAGCCACCAGAGCAAGCAGTTAGTCGGCATCGCTCGTTCTTCACGGAGCCACCCGGAGCTTTGTGCAGTGTCATGGTGTGAAGCATCTGCTGTGGAGGAAGGAGAGCAGCGCCATGTCTGAGGAGACAACAGGGAGCGACTCCACACAGCACAGTCTGTTAAGTCCACAACAAAGTACAAGAAAGGCATCACTGTTCGGGTCAGCAGTGGCTCTCTCCATCTCCTGTGAGGCCTTTTTTTTCTCTCTCTCTCTGTTTTTGTTTTTGTTTTTTAACGGGAGCAGTTGCAAAGTGCCAAAAGCTATTGGAAAGTCTGGGTTACATCAGGCAAGCGAAGTGTACTGACCCTCTGAGCTGGCCCACAGGGAAGAACAACAGGAGGGAGATTGCAGGGGAAGATAGGACTGCTTAAGTAGCAATTCATTGTGAACCACTTTTCTAAGCTGTTGATAGAAGCATTAAGTGTGAGAGAGGAAGGGGACTTATCTTCTTGCCCAAGCAGAACCCTAATGACTCCATAATGACTGCTAAACAACGTTCCCAATAATCTCCATTTAATTATCCAGCTCTAGTATGGGCTAAAAAGGAAAGAAAACACCAAAGGCATCTGCAGTCCTCACAAACCCAGTAGTCCCTTAGCCGAGTTCTGTAAAACGCATGTGACTCTGTAGCACGAGTTACTGCCTGGAAGATAATTCACTTCCCATCCTTCGTCTAGTCTGAAGCATTTACTCACGTGAAATAAATTTGCTCAGCTCTTGACACAGCCGTCAATAAACGTTGTGTCTGCTGCAGCTCGTCAGCCTGCAGGTAGGCTCTCCTCAAGGCAGAAACCCACCTTGTTGCTGCTTCCGAAGGCTCTTCAGAAGCGTTTTATCTTTGACCAGAGGGGACTACAAAGGCAGGGTGTTAATGAACACAGCAGCACTTCATGTGAAAGTCGGAGGGATGACTGTCAGACAGATGCCTATTGTGAGAGCTGGTGACTTACAATGGGCTTTTTAAAAGCCTGAAAATATTAGTTCCATCTTCACCATTATTAACTTTTTCACAGATGCTGGAAGCCTGAAAATTGGTCAGTATTTGAAATAACAGCTTAATAGTACACTCTGCGTGGATAGGATTTTATTTAAGCACAAAAATCTATTTTTGGCTTAATATTCCAGAGCTTTCCTAATGTTCATTTTACTAAAATACTTCTTCAGGCACAGCCCAGATTCTGGCCAATACAAACACTGGTTGCATCTGGAATATTCAGCAAACTGATTGATAAAAAACATGGCATAATAAGTGAAGGGTCTGTCATTTGACTTCCACCACCAGCTCAGGAGACTTGCTGTTATTATAAAGAATAAAAATTAGGGAAACACAAAGAACCAGATTTCCACTTACTGT
>NW_010419497.1:60021-73481 GCF_000710305.1 Buceros rhinoceros silvestris | reverse complement strand
CCAAATTCTGGATTTGGGGATTAAATTATGACATGCAAGCCAGCGAAAAGCACCTCCAGAACTGCTTTTTGATGAAAACATAGTGTGATTTCAACCAACAGCGAGCGCGCCTTTAATTCTAGCCACGTGTGTTAAATACGCTGCCTTTCAAGCTCCAGCTGATGAACGTCGTTGGTTGTTCTTTTTGGTAAGTTTGCAGACTGCCACCTGTCCTACCCCTCATTTACGTGCGCAGAGCAGAAGTGGAAGTGTAGGCTGAGAATTCACGAACCAGCATATTTCCTTAGATTAGACAGGAATTGTTAAGAGAAGGGGGGGTTATGCTAAGTAGCGGATGAAATTCCGCCCCGTGTCAGCACCTTGTGTAGCCTGATGTAAGCACTGATTCCAAAATCAGGGAGAGATGCAGAAGGGCAGTGCAGAGAGGAGATCCGTCTGCAGGAGCTGCCTCTCCTGTGCTTCCAGGGCCACCACTAATCGCCACCCACCTCCAGTGGGGTGTAAGGACAGTGCCAGACCCCACGCCTGATTACAGTACAAAACCAACAGCTTTGCAGAAGCACCGTAAAAGAGGCACAGTCACATTTACTCGTCTTTCTGCAAACATCACGGAAATCTAGGGAGGGCAGGACACAGCCGATGGCAAGCTCATGCAGCACAGAGCCAGCCTCCCCAGCTCTCCAAGCGAGCTCCCCTGGAAAGGGCAGGCACCGGGGGTCCAGGTGGAAGGCTCCTTCCTGGCCCCCAACAGCTCCCTTTGTTTCCCTGTGCAGTGGAGGCAAAACCAAAAGTGAGCAGAAAGAGATGCCAAGAGGAGAAGCCAGGTTCGGTGCAGAATACAAGTCCCAAAAGGGGATGGAAAATGAGGAACGGCTCTGTACTCCTCCAGTGGAAAATATTAGAGCATGTACACAGTCTGAAATGCCCTTATTAGACAGGCAGCAGCCATTTCTCTTTTCCTAACCTCATTTTTTTCCACTAAAAAATAAAATAAAATTGGCCAGTTGATATTAGAGCATGTACACAGTCTGAAATGCCCTTATTAGACAGGCAGCAGCCATTTCTCTTTTCCTAACCTCATTTTTTTCCACTAAAAAATAAAATAAAATTGGCCGGTTGATGTGGTTCAGCTTCTGAACTGGCGTTTCTAGAGGTAACGCTTCCTGTCTGAGTCCTGTTTCTGGCTGACTGGATTTCCTGGCTGAGATTTTCAAAGTCACCTGGGGAACCTGTGCGTTCACACATGTACCATGAATTTAAACAGGAACTGTCATCTGAAGCCCATGAACAGATGTGAAATATTCTTTTTTTTTCTACCCCTCTCTTTTCAAATACTCTTTATTTGCTTCATGTTTTATCAGTCTCTTTGCTGTTTTGTTCTTCTCATAGTTTCTTTCTACCAAGACTCCTCACATTTCACTCCCTACTGATTTTTTTTTTCTTTTTCTCCCATAGCTACCAGCTTCTTCTGTGTCTTTGACTCTCCTCTGTCTTCACATGCCCTCTCTCTGTATCACCATTCCACCCTGTCTGGCCAGTTGCCCCATATACAAAAGCTGAACCAGCTCTCCCGTTCCTGATACAACTTATAAAATGGAAATTCGTTTCAGTGCTTCCTTCCCAGCAGTGAGGCTGTATAGATCATCCAAGCTCCGCTCAAGAACATCAGCATAACTGCAGAAACACCATCCGCTATGTTCTGTGGGACGGTGGGGCCGGGAAGGAGACGCAGACGGAAGGGGTGAAGAGGAACTGGCACACCTCTGCTTCTCTCGGTTACAAATCACTGTCTCTGGAATGGTCAAAGCCATTTAAACCCACACATCTTGAACCGGAGTTTCCTCTGCTGTATCCATATTGGTTTGGTGCTGAAATGGGAGGGTACAACCAGCCCCTGGGCTAGTGGGGCTTCAGCTGTTCTCGGGAATGCAGCTGTGTCTTTAATACTGTCCTAGTCTGAAACACAAAACTAAAAAATAATCAAAATCATTGGTAGACCAATGCACTCTTCTTCATTATTCAGAGGAAAACCATGCACTGATATTGAGCCATGCAGCATCAAAAAATGCCTAAAAATTATAATTGTAGATTCATTTTTTAATGAAAAAAGAGACAATTAATGTGTCTTACTGTGTATCCAAGAGACTCAATATTTTAATTCTACATTTTAGCCTAACACCCGAACCACTGCACAGCATACTACTTGAAAATATTTAGGTCCTTTGAGCTCAGGGCTTCTTTTTGCAGTACGTAGTTACAAAAAGCTGTTAGAGTCTGCCAATTCTACAGTACAAAATTTATAGCAACGGGTCAAACAGCAGTTCCTGGAGGAATTCAGCATCCCCTTGCAGTAAATCAGCAGTCGTGTCTTTGATAACTACCTCCTGAGTCCAGCAGGACTCGGTTCCTCGGTGCTGAGAGGTAGAACAGTGGACTCGGAGAAGGCGTGTAGTTTAGTGGAAGTCACACAGCAACAAGGAGCTGCTACAGAACTTTGGAGGAGGTTGCTGTTAACCCAGAGCTCATGAAGGCAGAACGTCACAGCTCCGGAAAACAAGGTGGAAGCCTGCCGGGGTGTATGAACTCAGGCGTGCTGCTCGGGGCTAAAGCAGGCAGCACCTTGGAGGATAATAAAGCAATTTGCTCTAACGCAAGTGAGAGACACAAAACTTTTCAGGGGGACAAACCCCTCTCCAGACCTTCCTATTCTGACGGCATCATGAACTTCTGTGTTCAGCCTGTTGCTTGGTAATCCTGTTAGAACACGGGTCCGACAGGCAAACAGCAGGCTCCGACAGGCTCCATTTTCGTGCTCCAGGGGCCGGTCCTGCAGGTCCGATCGATAGAAGCAACCTCCTTTCACAAACCACTGCTCCCACAAAGCTCTTTTGCCTCCCATGGCCAGATTTGCTCTACTGACCAGCTGCCCTCAAGCCAGTGAGAATATTTTTCATGGCCATAAGCGGGTCCATGAAGAGATGCTGCGGAATAAAGAGGAACAGAAGGGCCACTGGCTGGCTCGGGAGGACAAGGATGAGGTTTCTGGGTCAGTTTTCAGCCAGCAGATGCAGAACTCCCCTGGGAGGTGTCATAGCAGCCCGGCTTTCAACACCACGAGAGGGTAGGCAGCAGCAGAAGCCACAGCAGGCTGTTCGCAGCCTGTCAGTGACTCGTTTTAACCTCAGAGAGGGTGAGAGCTGATTGAATCACACACTTCGATGGGTAGTCAGGGTTCTGGTACCCTCAGCCCTTTCCACTGACCAGAGCAGTTTGTCGCTGCAGTGGTTCACGAGGCTCTGCCGCTAGAATAGTACAGCTGAGGACGCCAGTGGCTGCGGCAGAAGGGAAATGAATAGGTCATGTAATTCTTCTGGCTGAAATTTATGGGCCCATCTCATCAAGACTAAATTGGTGGTGTAGACTCAAATGAAAACTAGGTGTGAAGAGCAGCTTAATTTGACAGCACAAAAATTTGTCCCCTGCTGGCAAACAAATCTCTTTACTTTTTCTATTAAAAAAAAATCAGTCTAGTTAAAAAGCTGAATTAACTCCCCTCCAACCCATCAGATCATCATCCAGGTACTGGAACCAAGCTAGGAAAAATATTATTTCATATTCTTTTCTTCCCAGCTCAGTATCTGGCTTCTTTCCACCAGGAGAAGGAAGGCCTCCCTCTGAGAGGAATGGCACCAAGCCCTCAGAGGCTTTTTTTTTTTTTTTCACTTTTTGGAGGACTGCTTATTGAAATTCCTTTTTTGGTGACATTTCATTTGCTCAGCAGCAAATGCCCATCTCGACAAGTTCCCTAAGGATTTTCTGCAAGTGCCCTGGGATTTTTGGTAATAGTTTTCTGTACCTACTAATGAGGGAGATGTGCCTTTACAACAGGAAATAGAGCGCGTGACTATTTCTGAAACTATTTCATTAACTATGCCCTTATAGCTGACCCAAAATTACTTACTTACAAGCACTGGGTTCTGGATGAAAGCGACTGTATTCAGGGCTGGGCGTTTGCACAGGGAAGTTCCTCCAGAACAATAAATTATACCAGAAGAGATATAGAGGAATCATTATTTCCGGAGCAGCAACATTTAAAAGTTCCCTCTGTGGATTCGCACTTAATACATGCGATAGAAGAGGAAGCTATTTTGTGGTCTGGAGGAGGAGAAGTTTTAAAGCACGCTAAAGAGTCGGACTAATGAACCACTGAGATCTGCAGTGTCTCTTGCCTTTTTATATCTACCATATATTACTAAGTACAATACAATAAAACTTCACGCAGAGGGACCCATGAATAGAGACATAAAATGCATCATTGCGGCATACTCTAAGGCCATTTTAAATCTCTTTTTGTTGATGTAAAATAATATAGGCTACCTAGGACTATAACTAGACTGTATGGATAAATGTAATACAGATTAATCTAAGATTTATAGGGAGGAGATCTCACAGTCTCTACTTTGCTGATGCTTCTGAGAGAGTGACCTGGCTACTCGTGCAATTCTGGATCCGTGCTCTGATGAGGACACTCTCAAGTCTGCTGTTCTAGTACATTCTAGACTACTAAAACTGTATTTTTTTTCTCAAATTCCTGTAAAAGCCTAGGAGCTCTGGTTCTGCCTAGATCCCAGATGAAAAGTGGAAGCCCAGCATTTCCCCTCCCTTCTCTTCCTCTTTTTTCCAGTAACATGCATGGTCTGCACCATCCTGTTTTGTCCCAAGGGCCTCCAGCAGACTCAACCAGCTCAGCGGTGTGGAGAAATTAGCTTGGGTTCCTTCAGAAAATCTGTGCCTGTTCTCTGAGTGAAGTATCCTTGACCAGGATAGTCCTTAGTACCCCCCTTACACACCTGGGATATTGGACAATGTAACTCCAAATAGGAAAGAAGAAACAGAATAAATATTTCAACATCACAGAACGAATGTGCACAAGATACAGCACTATATAAACAGGAAACTATGAAAAACATTTCACAAAGAGCTTTATTACTAGGCCTACTTGATCAGCCTCTGTAGTGCTCTGATGTTATTGTGCTCGGGGATACTTAGAGGGAACTCTCAAGTAGATTAGGTGTGTTGCTCAGTGTCTTTGGGGAGGAACAGTAAAATGTGTGTCATAGCAGGTTCTGCCTATGTTTGTGCTCGTTACACCTTATTTCTGCCTGTGGCCGGGTATGTAGGTAGGTGCAGACCCAGCCTTTTCTGCAGTATGGAAGTTCCTACAAGCCTGGCCATGCTTCATATTTGGAAATCAAAGAACTAAGATTTCCTTGTGAGTTCCACAATAACACCCTGCGAGCTGGCAACATGAACAGTGAGACTGGTGCTGCAGTTAAGGAGAGTTTCAGGAACACTCGGAGGAGATAACGGTTCCTGTGTGCGCAAAATGTTTTTTCTGATAAAACTGCTGTGGATCTTAGTTTTGTAGGTAGCTGCCAACATGAGTTAGTCAAGAATAATTCATGTCAAATGATCCTTATTTCTCACTCTAGTAAGGCAAGAGATTTTGTGTGCAGAGTTGCCACATAGGATGCTCTATCTCAGCTTCCAGTGATATTACCATAAGCAAATTAGGGAGACAAAGTAATAATTGATTGAGGACAGATGCCTGTACAATTCAAAACTATGGGACAGAATTTGCTGAAAAAACATGAAGAAATGAGCAATGGCTCGTGGTCAGACTACAAGGCTCCCAGGCATCCCTCCTGGGCCAGTTCAATATTGTCATTAATAAAATAACTTCTTACATTTTCAAGCAATGGAAACACTTAGAGGGGCTGCAGGGACATTGAAGAAGAAGAGTAGGCTTGAGAACAACAGCGGAAGTGGTCGAATGGTCTGGGAACATAGCAGTAGGATGCAATCCTAAAAAAAAAAAGGGAGTAGGATGTGATTTAATATAGACAAAGCAAGCAACAACCCCTCTTCTCTGAGTGCTGCTGCCAAAACTGTAAGTGACGTTCTGCTCCAAGTTTTAGGCACCGGCTTTCAAGGAAGAATTAAACCCCCAGAAAGACAGACTGAAGAGAAATCATAATAATCTTCAAATATACACAAGGTAGCACAAGAAAGAATAGTCTCACAATGTCTAGAACAGAAAAAAATAATGAATCTAAGTAACAACAGCGCAGATTTACGATAGTCTTTTGCTTTAGGACAATTTCCAATAAAGATAAACAACTTTTATGAGAGTACTAATTAGATAACCTAGTGAAATAAATTACATAATTAGCTATAAAATAAAATAATCGCATTCTGGAGTGTCCCATTCTGGCTGAACATCAATCAAAGGAATAGGTTTCTGTCACAACACGTGCAAACTGCACCACGACGCTACGTGTAGCGCAGTTAAACAAAGCTTGCAGGGAAAAAGCGATGCAGAGCCACAAGTTAGGGAGCAGGTGTATTTTTGTATTAGTTAATAATGTGCCCGAAAAGCTAATACACCTAGTCCATTCTGTTTCCCACTCTGTGTTTTCAGTTAATGTTTCAGGTTTTCTCTGTTATGCCCTGACTGAAAGTAGCCGAGTGATTGGTTGTGGAACTGAAATCAGAGACATAAACAACTAAACTAGTTCAGGCCAGTCCATAGGGACAACCGAGTTTTAGCTATCCTGTTAGATAATTTTACGTTGTTTGGAGGGTTTTTTCCATATCTTTTCAGTATAAATGCTCAAAAGATACCTGTGTGAAAATCCAGGCTATCAGTCAGAGGATCTGGAAAACTGGAAAGATATTCAACCGAAACCAACGAAATTTTCTAGAAAAACACTCACAGATTGAGGTGGATATTATTCACGTTTTCTTAGATAATCAACAAAGAAACAAATGTTCAATAAATTAAGAAATTGGGTCTTTAACAGAAGTAAAAGGTGCAAAGCCCCCTTCCTCCATTTCCCATATCACCTTTATGGTGGCCACAGATTTGACTAAACACGTGAACGAGTTTAACATGTTGCCAAAAGATGGGAATCTCACTGAGCTTGTTATTAGCATGCCCTGGTTTTGAGAAATCTAAAAATTTGACAAGGAAATTAAGAAGTTAATTGAGTCTGCTTAATGTAACAATAACCAAAGGCAAAGAAGATGGACTGATGGTAGATAATAACGTTGCATTTCTGTCCTGTCCTGAAAGGCGATACGTGTTAGAACTAATGCCCCTTGGCACAAGAGTTTGCTGGAATGTACTGGTTTAGCATGGATCAGTGATCTTAAAGCTTTCCAGAGTGGGTGCAAATGTCAGTTCACTGAGTAATGAGCACCAGGGAGGATTGTTCCCTACAGGATCTGTCTAAATAAATACAAAACTACTAGCTGTCAGTCTGAGGAGAGGGTCAAAGGCTATTCTTTTTCATCTGATTGCTTGTTTGTCAAGCATACAAAACAATACATAAAAAATAAGGAAATGAGGAAATACCAACGGGCATATGGCAGAGCTTTATGAGACCGATCAGTGTGTAGAACTGTTCCCCAACAGTCATGTGAAAGTCATGAAAATTACTTTCTTTCTTTCCCACAAAGAAAACGTTTTGTTACTGCATTGTGGGCATGCAATTGCACCAGTATTTGGACTAGGAGGGTTTTCAAAGGAATATTTCGGGAGGATCTGAGCAGTGAAGTCTGTGTGACTGCTCATTTCTCATGAATAACAGATTACTCTTTGACAAAGTGTTGGGGTTTTTTTAAGGTTGTGATCTGCAGAGCCATAGAAGTCCACGCACCACCACTACTCTGTGAATCTCAGAGGGAACAAAGACAGCAAGAAAAAATTGTCCACAGGATTAACTGCAGAGTCCATACCTTCACAAGGTGAGTGATAGAGGACCAAAAGATGAAAATATTTGAAAACCACCGAACTGAAGAGTAATCAAATATTTAAAAAAAAAAATACAGATGTTGAGATATACTCACCCAGGAGCCAGTCCATCTGCTACCACCTTCAGCGAGAGCTTGGACGGCTCCCTGCTTCAAAGCCCATTGGACTCATCATTCAGAAACAACAGTGGACCTGGCTGTACTTGAATAACAAAATCACTTTATAAGTACAGGTTTGTTTGCAAGTAATTAATGTGTAGAAGAGGAACCAAATGAATCAACTAAAACAATCAACAAAATGAATCAACAAAAACATTGTTGTAAATAATTTGCCTGAAATCCAGTGCTTACCTAATTTCCCTCAAAACTTCTGTATAATATCTGCAACCTACCCTGTAAACTCAGTGGAGTAAAACTGAATTCCAGCATTCCGTGGAGTTCTTTTTGAAGGTTTTATATGCTACATATACACTATATTCATATTTAAAACAGCTGTTTAACATATGAGGATTTTACTACTTAGTTTACTTCTACTATTTTTCCATTAATAAATTCACCATGTATGCAGGCTTACGAACAGTCTAAACCAGACCCAAATGTTCTAAATACACCGTCAGTTCATTAATAAATGTTAATAAAGAAAAGGAAAATGTACAGTTTTCCTATTCGTGCTGGCTGAAAAGATACAAGAGAAACAGACTGATACCATCCAGTCCCAGACCACAGGAATCAAAACACGTAAGCCTTCACCTAGGGGGAAAAAAAAAAAGAAAAAGACATGTTTTAAAAAAGATTAAAGAAAATTCCAGAAGAAAATAATTAGAGATACATATTTTCCTAGTTCTGGTCTTGCTCTATTCTCCGTGTCAGGTAATGCAGGTGTATTTCTTAAAACAAAAGCACACCCTAAGATTTCCAAATATACCTCGGGATCACCTTGGCTCTACAGAAACCAGCTGCGTGATGTCTCCGTTCAACCGTATAAAACCCAAGCACCAAAAGTTACCACTTTTTTAAGAAACTCTGGCTCATAAAAATGGCTGCTTTGAGATCCATTGTTAATATCGAGCCTAACAACCAAACCTGATAGAGTTGAGAGCGCCTGCGAGCCTCGCTGCCAGCACAGGCACGCTCACCCTCTCCGCAGAGACTCCACAGCCAAGCTGTGCTGCAGGGCTGCGCCGGGTGGAGATGACAAACAGATGAGTTCCCACACTTGCATGCACTTGGGTTCTTTTGGGCAATTTTAGATGAATTCAGAGGTCACTGGAAAGTGAACCCTGACAGGACGGAATGCTTAAATTACAAGGGAAAAAGCAAACAAACTTGACCCCCACTCTTTGTGATGGCTCTGACAATCATGAAACGAAAAAAAAAAAAGGAAATTACTGAAGGTTTGCTGGGAAAAAACATCTTGCTGTGCAATATAGTATTGCATCCCCCTGTGAAACAGGGAGATTGAAACCCACTGTATCTTTCTGTCTTCCTAAGTCTCTTCTCCCCCTCAAAATTCATGGACTCGGGACAAGCGTGGTGCGCGCAGAGCATTCCAATTGCTTTTGAAAGGAGTGTTTTGCTAGTGGAAAATGTGCTGTCTCTTTGATTGCAAATGTAGTTGATTGTGAGGAGAATGAAAGGATGACCTATGACATGACCCGCTAGCGCAATAAGGTCATTTTTTTTCCCTCTCCTCACACAAAAGATAAGAGGCTGACTGCTTACAAAGTGTTCTGGCAAATGGACAAATTAGGACTGCCTGGGCTCCCGCTCTGGTCAGGCAAGTTATTCTAAGTGAAGATAAGTGAAAGTTTGAAATGTTTTGAGGAGGAGGCAGACCGTGAGCTTTCATTCCTTCCCCGAATGGACGGATTGTGAAGCAAGAGAGCTGGGCAAGAATGGCTGGCCCAGCAGCTTCGGGTTTCAGACTGGAAGGTTCTGCAGCTGAGCGCTAGAGAGGAGGAGGGTGGGCTGGCAGACGGCCCCGACTTGGGACAGCAAACCTCAGTTTGACTCCCAGCTTGACCGTTTGTTTTCTGTGAGGCACCACACGAGGACAGGCAGACAAAATCCTCCTTTGAGATGCTGAGGCACAAGCCAGATCCTGGGTAAAATTCATACAGCTACGTTACGGTAGCACTGTATTTGAACAACCCCTGCCCGTTTAGGACAGCTCTGGCATCATGAAAAGTCAACTTTCTGGCTTTCAAATCCAAACTTGCATTGGCCGGCCAGGTCAGCGCGTGGGCAAGCTCCTGTCCGTGTGTTCCCACGTGTATAAACATACTCTTGACCTACTCTCAGACCAACATTTCAAGCTTTGCATGAGTCAGGGGAAATATTTTCATACCCTGGTGGTGTTTTATGAGATAAAATTTTCTGTGAGTGAGAAGTGTTCAGATAGGACTGTGCTGTTCATTTATACGCCCAGCTCCAAAACTGAGGTGCTTTTTAGCAAAACTAGGGTCAGGTTTCAATGGAGCCCTCAGCGAGGCTATGGCTTGGGTGAAAGCTCTCTGGTTCCAACAAATAAACAGCCTAAAGCTCAATCATTTTAGCCCAGAATTGCTTTGAGATTTGGGGTTTGAACCCTAACCCTCAGTGCAGAATTCCTGAGTATGAACTCCTTCAAACCCAAGCCAAAACAAAGGTATTCATGAAACTCAGGAAGCCTGAAACACCAACTTTCTTACTAGTGCTATGAAGCGAGCAACAGAAAACCACAGAAAAGCCAAAACGCCACTAAAAAAAGGTAAATTAAACAGATGGAGAACGTCATTTTCTGGAAAATCTTATTTCTTCCTACAAAACTGGCAGGTTCTGTAATTTCAGAAATAGACAGTTCCAGTAGAGTTTCACAGGAAGTTTATCCGGCGCACACCTGGTACCAGCTCTAATCAAGGAACTATCCCATCAAAAGCAGAATCTTAATCAGCCAGCGTAGGGTGACAGGCCAGAGACGTGTTTTCAACACGTTCATGGAAAGCTGTCAGATGTGGTGCTGTGTGAGTTCACTTCACAAGCACTTTTTTGATGGGAATGGAATATTCTCGAGAAGTTCTGGAAAGCTTGCAAAACGAGCCGTGTATCCCAGCATCACCCTGATGAACCAGATTTGCACCATCTGACAGAATGTCACTGTCAATTTGTTCGGGCTCTGGCCCAAAGGGATCTTCAAGCAAGTATTTGACTCGAAGCATGTCAGCAATCTTGTCCAAGGATTCATGTGTTTTAAATGAATAACTTTCTGTAGCACTTCACAGAGGCTGGAGCTACAAGAAGGGCTGAACCTGAAGCTCATTCTTGCCTAAAAGACAAGCGCAAACCTTTCTTTTTAGTACTTTTCTCAGTAATCAGAACATATAAAAGAACTTTGTACCCCTGTCAAAATGAAATATGTGACACAGAATAAGCACCAAGAGCGATTCTGCCCCCCGTCACTGCACACAGTTCCCGTTCTTTTTGGTGGAAACTGTGGGAAAATTCAGTCCTGTGTATCTGTCAAGCCAAGTCTTTATCTGTGACCAGGACAATGAAGATCGAGAATCTGGAGATCATTTCCCTCAACACTCTCTTGGACGTGCTGATGTTATCATGATGCTGTAGAGCATCCATACCTCCTGTGTCATGATTATATTGCTAAAATATGTGGGCATATCTGCACAGTGATTCACCATGAGGTTAAAATGAGTGAAGTCAAAGAGAAACTTTTATTGCCCCTTGTTTTAGAATATAACAGAAAATACTTGACATCTGGTCTCTTTTAATGGCATCTGGAGTTGTGTCTAAGCAGATACTACAAATTCAGTTTCTTCAATTGCATTTGAATTTCAGTATGAGTTATTTTAGCAGAGACAGAAACTTTTCATTTTAGAGCTAGTTAAACTTGCAAAGCAAGAAGAAAGACACTCTAAAGCTCCTTTGGTTAAAATCACTGTCTGTACATTGTAAACCCTTTGATCTCTGGACAACAAAGAGCAACATCAACTTAGAGGCAGATTGAGGAGAAGCTGAGGAAATAAAACATTCAGTGGAAGGACCATCAGCTGTCATTCAGCCCCAGAGTGGGACACTTCTCCTACCTTTTCAGATTGTTTTTGGATTTCTAGCTTGCTTTCATTTTTCTTTCAGGGGAGGAAAATACCAGCAGCTACTGCAAGTTTCAGATGAGCCGTTCCACCATTCTACATCCTCCACTCAGCATTATCTTCCAGTCTCCAGCGTCACTAGGAAAGCCTCCCACTGCTAGTGTGGAACCACACGTGATGGACGCAGAGCCACAAGCATTAGGGTTCACTGGCAAAGAGACTACACAGGTTCGGTCGATCTCATGGCTGGTGCCTGCACATCGGCTTGTACTCTCAAATCCTTCTCCTGGCTTCAGTGTAACCAGTTACATGATTATGTGAGGGACAATTCACAGAATCTGACTCATGAGGACTACACGAGGGGTTTTGGCAGTTAATTCCAGCTCTGAAGGGACTGAGTCTCTGCTCAGCAATCAACAGTTGGTTTGAACACAGAATCAAATTCCAAAAGCTACTGTGTTTTGGTCGCTAGATGGGACAGAGATCTCTGCAGGTACCACCTATCAGCTGCAGCATAGCATCAATGCCCTCAAACCGATGGAGCAGAAAGACCAAGATTAAAACTCACTGACTTTCAATCTACATTATATGGGTTTAGAGCAGAGACAGAATTAAGACAGATATGGCCAGTAACCAAGAGCTAGTGCAGCTCTGCTGCCAGGCAGTAACTTATTAAGTTGCTATAACTCAGCTGTCTGTCTGATCCCCAGCACATCCAGTTAATGAACACTCGTTAATTTTTTTTAAGCATGCTGAGATTTCTATTAGAAGCATGCGATTTGGGTTTTTTGAACACTGCTGCTGGGCTTTGGAAAAAGAGGAGGAAGTTATTTAACTTTTTCTCATGCATAGAGAAAAATCAGAGTTTAGAGTTTCTTCTTGTTTCCTTGATTACTATCAAATGGTTCCCACACTCCCTTTCCAAAAGGCATTTATCCTCAGCTCGTTGCAGACTCTGTTACTATTTAGTGAGGAAAACAACGAGTTCCAGGAGCACCTCCACTCTGTGTTCTAGCCGCCCAAACATTGCTAACCTACCAAGTGCAAAATCAAGGGTTTAGAACATTTAACATGTGGTGACAGAGCTGAATATTCGTAAGTATATCGGTGCACTGCAAGAACATCAACAGCAATAGGATAAGCTGTATCTCTGCTCACGGGGCCAAATCCTGCTGCCCGTTTTCAATGCAGTTACACCAGTGAAATCAGCTGAGTGACTCCAGATTTATATTCACGTAATGGAAAGCAGAATCTGACTCACCATATGGAACCCATTTGCAAAGAAGTCGACTTGTGAGTTTTATCTACAGCTTATTGAATTGTTCGTTTTTCTTATTTCTGTTTTTCTTGGTTTCGTTGCAGGTTGATAAGCAATCTGAATGCCTGCTGAGGACTACAATTATTATTAAACATCTGAAAGTAAAGGTACCTAGAGAAATAGATGGGCTATTCTATTTCCAAAACACCATCCAAGTTTCTTTCTGTTGTTACCACACAGAACTCTGACCCAAATCATCACCAGCCCAAAGGGAAGGCACGAGAGTATAAATCAGTTATGAA
>NW_010419497.1:46480-59930 GCF_000710305.1 Buceros rhinoceros silvestris | reverse complement strand
GTGTTTACCTCTTGAATAACCTCTTCAGGACTGGCTGTGTGTTTATACAATGACGGTTGTTGCAGAACGGCAGGAACTCTGCTCCTCGGACTCAATACAGCCCTCAAACAACGGGCACAGCGCTGCAGCCCCTGATCCCAGGGGGTCTCCACACATCTGGTTTTCTTCCACGGCTACAGCACCAGGGTCACCACAGACCCCGTGCCCATCACGAGGGTTAGAGCAGACACGACAGGCTGGCAAACCGGTGTGGCTCTCATCTTACCAAGGATGCTCTCAAGCATCCAAAGAGAAATTTTGTGGTACTAAATGTCAACTGGATTGTCATATTGAGAACGTCTCTACCTGGGTTCTCTGTTTTGACGGCTTTGGGATAGAGAACAAAACAAAGATCTATGGAAGTCTGACCAAATCAATGGGCCCGAGATTTGTGTGAGATTTTGCAGTGGAAGGCCTGGGATGGAGCTCTTGGCAGCGTTTAAGCCCGAAGTGTGTTGGTTTTTTTTTTCCTGAGAGAGTATGCATGTCTGGAAAATCATTTTGAAACCATGCACTTAAGATACAATTAAACATTTCATTAATTCCTTCTAAAAAACCCCATACAAAACCAAACAGATGTAATATTTAAATTCTAAAGGTGGAATTGATCCTAAAACATAATGCCTTTTTGAGGTATAATCTTCAGTTGTGTGGGGTTTTTATATGAAATAATGAAACAGATAAGGTCAGTAATACAAACTATTGGCCTGTAACTAAATGTTTACTACTGTTACATTTGAAGAGTCTTGGCATAGAGTCTCATACATCATTCAATGAAAGCAAAATCTTCCTTTTACAAGTAAACAAGAAACACGATAAACAGCAATTACAGCACTTGAACAGTTTTTAGCAGTGCAACCTCCTACAAGATTAAAAAGAGAAAAGGCTGTACCGAATTCCCACCACAGGCCATTTCAAATGGGGATTGGAATGTTTCCTAAACCAGATTTTTTTTTGAATAAGAGGTAGCTTACAGAAGTCCTGTGTCTGCATTATGCTAGAGGTCAGACTAAATGATGATACTGCCTTCACCTGGTCTTGTAGAATCCGAGTAGAAGTCTCAGAATAAGCTTCCAAAGGGAAGGAGCTGGCCTCCTAACACGTCTAGGTAGCATTTATTCGACAAGTGTTTGGTTCTGATCTCCAATGTTAGTCTGCAGCATACTCTTTCATTAAAAAAAAGTCTTACTACTAGATTTTAACGACCAGCCTTTATTAGTTTTGGTTGTCTTCCACAGAAATACTCCTCTTGTTAGGAAGAAGCTGTCCTCTGAGCAGCTGGTAAATTAGACAATTTCCCTTATAAAAGAAGTTTAGGATTGAGAGGAAGAGGCTTCGTGCTAATCAAGATTAGATTAACATAACTATTTACTTCCAAAACGGAAGACCTGGAGGACAATGCTGCAACGTCTCTCAAGTCACTTGTCTCCGTTCCAGAACTAATTACTATTACAAATATTGACTCATCCCGCCAGCAGTCCAACAAGATGTCTCTTACTGAATTTGCTGTTGAATCCGTGCCAGCCTCAGATCTGTATGAGACTGTTCTACTGATGTTTATACCGACCTCAGGCCAGCGCGGGTGACTGGCTCCGGCTGCTTCGGCTGGTGGTGCAGGGGCGGGGGTATGTCTGTATGAGACTGTTCTACTGATGTTTATACCGACCTCAGGCCAGCGCGGGTGACTGGCTCCGGCTGCTTCGGCTGCTGTAGCAGCGCAGGGTGTATCCGTAAGCCGGACCCGATACACACATTTACTGAGCTCATTGTTCGCCCCGTTGCTGAATTTGCTGTAGGTGAAGATATACAGAGGCCTTTATTTTGTAATTATTTTTCCAGCTCTCAGAGTTTTCAAATTTATCTTTTCTTAGCACAAATGAAGGGGGGAAATGGTGAACAACGGAGCGATGTTTTTCCTTCCAGCAAATGTGAGTGCTTGCTAAAAAGTTTAGCAAAGCAAAATGAAACTATGAGGGAAGATAATTCTGTCGGGCGATGAAACTCCTCTTCCCACGCTTTATGACCCAGGCTCCTCTGAAGAAATCAGAAATTTTCTTTCTTTTGGGGAAAAATTGAGAAATTATCTCATTAATTCTCATTTAGTACCAGTGGCAGGACACTTCTTAGCCTCTGTTAGTCCCTTAGATTTCTGCATCTTCTGGATAACACTGGAGGAAAAGAAAATTATATAACATAAATACACAGACTGAAAATGCAGCCTAAGGAATGCAAAATCTAGATCAGCTTTGACAACATCTTGGCAAAAAAAAAAAAAAAAAAAAAAAAAAAAAAAAAAAAAAAAAAAAAAAAAAAAAAAAAAAAAAAAAAAAAAAAAAAAGAAGAAAAAAGGAAAAAACGTTCAAGAAAGAAAATTATCCACAAAGTCAAAACATTTAATCAGAACATTTCTAAAATCACATGCTTTGTCTTTTCTTCTTGAAATGATTTTTTTCAATTAAATTGACCTAAGTCTTTTAAGTAGATGGGAAGAAAAGGGAGTTAAGTAACACCTCAGACAGGGTTTCTACGTGTTAAAATCGTTGGATCTCTTAAAACTTTCTCCATTCCTTTTTTCTCTCATTCCTTTTCTTCATAATGCAGCCATGGCATGGAAAAATCCATTATTCATAGGCAAGGCTAGAATTCCTCCTCTAAACTGGTGATATTATTGTTTTGAGAACAATTTAAACACAGATTTGAATTCCACACAACTGGAAAGGGAAAATTCCTGCCTTCAGTTCAGTCCACATTCCTAAAACTCTAGGTGATAATTGCAGTGAAATGTCGGCTGTGCCACGTAGCGAAAAAGCATCAGGCACAATTCCCTCTGAAAGGCTGAGTTTGCAGCTTGATTTTGAGTAAACAACTTGTCAGTGTCTAACCCTTGTCCATCTATCTGCCCTGGTACATATTAGCTATCATTTAAAAAGTTAACTACTTCGGAAAAATACTATATGATGTTGCTGAAGCTGAATTTGTGGAAAGTAAATGCAGACTCTGGGTTTAGCTTCATTTATTTTATTTCTTACCTTTTTTTTGTGGGAGGAGCCCTCTTTCTTTCCATGGGTAGTATAGGATCAACCTAATCAACCAGTGTTTTTAATAAAAGAAAGTTTAATCATCAATCAACTAGAATAACTAACAATTATTTTAGTGATAGGAACTCATTAAATGGGCTCACATGAGTGTGTGCCTTTTGGGTTGACTTTGTACTCTGTAGGAAAAATACTTTTTTAGAAATCCAGATTTTTGAAGCCTCATTTAAACAACAACAAAGAAAAAACGCTTGTGCAAGGTGCACATTTATTAGTTTTCTTGAAGGACTCTACAGAAGGACGAAACGAGTCCAGTACTATCTTCCCAGTGGGAAAATGAGAAGGAAATAAGAAATTTTGTCTCATCTACCCAACCTGGTGGTGAACATGCCAAGTGTTCATGCAATGCTTGCTTTGGAGGCGAACTTGGCAGAGAAGAAACATAAGGGTCTGCAGCACAGTCAGACACACCGTTGGGAAGGTGGTGTGTGGTACTCCTTTGAGAAGGGTGGGAATTAGTATGTCTGTTGGGAGCAGAACACCGTTCTGCACCGCGTCTGAGACCCTGGAATAACACCGAACGGCATGTCAGTAAAAGGCAGTTCATTTTCCTTGTATTGGCAATACAGGATTTGAACTTGACTCGTCTTTTCATCAAATTAGTAGTGGAGCAGACAGCAGGCAATTTATCATGTAGACCATTTCACAGCTGACACCTAAAATCCACATTGACCAAATTCAGCACTTTATTTTGGCAAGCAGTCATGAATTCAGCGTTTAGGTCTTTACTTCCTGGACCATTCAGAGTACAGTAATTCAGGAAGTAATATTTTAAATCACCCAGTACAAGAAATGAGGCCGCTTTCTCCTATGCTAATGCAACCATCCAAAGCCGTTGCTTTCACGGTCTAAAAGGAAGGGAAAGGGATAGAAAAGTGTTTGGAGGGAACTGCCAGAAAATGCCATGCATTTTGCATTTCATTTTTTGTTCTTTCTTCGTGTTCAACTGTCCAAAAGTCTGAAGTATTTCATTTAATACGATGTTATTAATTTTGGAAACACCACCAGATGCAATCTTCTTGCCAAGTAGATGGGCAAGAAGTTTTGGTCTCTTAGCAATGAACAGCACCTTCGGCCTTGACTCTTACTAACTCTTGTAACGCCAAGTTGGCACCACTAAAATATTCGTTGGGCTTTTCTTTCCAGACCGAAAAAATGAAAGATTCTATCAAGGAATCAAGGAATGAGTTACGTTCCAGCAATATGGACAATTTCTTTATTGATGAAAGTGTAGCTTTAAAGATCTATAGATCCTACTTATGAACAAAACATTCCTCATACAGCTGCATTGTGTTGTTTCCACATTTGTTTAAACACAGGAGTCTGGCTAAGGAATATACAAACGATTCATAAAAAACATGCCTATGTTACACATGTGTGAACCACATGGAGAGTATCATGTGGATTTCAAGCTCAGAGCAGGGGTTTCCCTTTTTACAACTATCCCAAGTAAGAATATTCTAAGTAGGGACATTTTTTCAATAACATTTTTGAAACCTTAACCTCAGAGGGTATCAAAAATGTCTCTCATGAGATATGGGGCCACACATATTGCAGACAGCTGTTTGGAAAAGTTAACACCCACCTGAAAAAGCAAAAGGGATGAAGTGGCCACAGCTCATTCCTTTCGGTAAGAGAGGACCGTACCTGGAATACTGAGCAGAGGTATCCTGCGTTTACCTCCACATCTGCTAACTGCACATTAAATCCAAATGGGAAAGTGAACTTACTCTGTTGGAACATATTACACAAAGTCAACCAGGAGGCAGAAGTGGTAGCTCACACTGGCAGCGATGAGGGTGCCCGTTTTCATATATGGAACCACGGGGTTTGAGCCTCAGTTCGGTGAAATCAGTGCCGGACTTTCCACTGTCTTTGGAAGGCATCGGGTCAGCCTGTCTGGCAAGATTCTTGCACGGATGATATGTTTGAAAAACACAACCTCTCAGAGTAGTGTAAGTGCTTATACCAAGAAAGGTGCTTCTTATTGCCCAGAGAGGTGACATACAGTTGCTGACTAAAAATTGTACTGTGTTTGCTCTGTTTGTGAGCCACGCAGGCATGCAAGGACATTAGCTCCAACGCAGCCCTGCTCAGTGCTCAACCGATAGAGAGGTCACGTGAAGCTTGATCCTGCTTCACCTGCAGTCTCTGCTGGAGCTTTCCTCAAGCCACTTGACTTTAAGCTTAACCTAAGATGTAAATCATCCTGATTTCTTAATTTGTGTTGAGAGAGAGACCCAAATTACTCTGGGTAGTGCTGTGTCTGTGTTTGTGTTCTCCACAGTCCGATAACGGCAGGAACCCGGCTGTTAGCTGTGTCTCAGATCGGAGTTCTGCGTCCACCCTTAGGACCTGACCAGAAGGTCTTTCACAAGCAGGCATCCAGTGAACATTGGAGGCTGTTCCTTGTGCTGCAATATTTTCTGCAGTGTTTTCTCATGCAGCATTTCACCTAAGAGCGAACAATCATTATTTTAATGACTATCCAGCTATCTTATAAAATGCTTTCTGGCTCTGCTTTTGCTTTTATGAAACTGCTGTCCCACAGTCCAATACCAAGAAAGGTCATTCTGGAGTAGGTGCAAACTTAAATTCAGAGCATTAACAGAAATTTTGTTTTAGTTATTCCGAAGGACATAAAAGGAAACCTTCACAGGTTCAGATACTGCACAGCAAAGAGTCTGTAGTGAAAAAAAGAAAAGGGAGGATGGGAAAGGTGGCAGCAAAGCTAGGAGAAAGAACAAGAAGAGGTTTTGACAGACAAGAGGAAGGCTCCGCTGTTTTCAGATAGTGTAAATGAAATGACTGTCCTTCCCACTGACCTCGATATTTTTGTTATAAACAAAGAAAATGAGGTAAGATTATTTAAAGATGTCAGCAGTGCAGGTTCCAGCCCCGAGTCCATGATAGAAGGGCAGCGAGAGGAATGTGGATGGACATACTGTGGGACCCCTCACGTAAAAATGAGGACTAAAATAATGTCTAATATTTCCTTAAGGGAAACCCACAGCATGGTGCGAATACAGCAATGCTCTAGCAGTCAGACTAGTGACAAATGGTAAATAACCCTGGGGGTTTCTGCTGTGGCTCCTGGTTTGGGACTGCTAACTATTGACAAAAAATGAGATTTATCTGGAGACCAATAGGTTCAGCTGTGGAAAACAACCATATAAGAGCGAGCCTTAAATCACCTGGCACTCTGAGGCCGGGATAGCTGAAGTGTGGCTGATCCCAGTGTGCCAGAGCCGTCCTGCCCTGTGTCAGCAGACAAGAGACTGAGCGTTCGCCAGTGGAGCCATCCAAAGAGCAAGCCGCGTGTGTAACAGTTATCGTGGAAAGTACGTATTCCCATTGTACTCTGAAGCCATGGAAAATGCCACGAAAGATAAGCCACCTCTTTGTTCCATCCCGCTTGTTTAAATCGTTGTCTGCTCGGCTCTGCTCTGCTCTGCTCTGCTCTGCACGGTCTTTATCAGCGCCATTCGTACAAAAGACATCAGTCTGCTTCTGATAAGTGCTGCTGATATCATTACTGCGGAACGATTTCTAGGGGCATTTCTTTCTGAACAATGAACAATGGGCCGTCAACAGCAGGTAATAAGTGATTTATCCACTTTTCTATTAAGATAGTTAAATTCTGGGGTCCTGCTGCCTGTTTGTGTTTGAATCACAACTCCAGCTGGTCGTAAGAACAGAAGAGCTTGGCGTGGTGGAGTACTCTGGATCCCGCTGCCTCGAACACAGGAGGCCTCAGGTCTCAGCAGAGCTTAACAAGCTGGGAAAATTCTGGTTTACCTTCTCAAGCTCAGCACTGCTAGCAGTGGAGGGCAAAGCAGCAGAAGGAATCCTGGGATCACTATTAATTTTGACAGTATTAAATTTTTATCACACAAAATGCTGAATCAGGGCAATGTCGGTGCACACCTGATAGCACAAATACCTTTTTGCCTTGAATGCTAGCAGAGCAAACAGAATTTCCTTGACCTCGGAGGGGAGGGGAGACAGGGAAGTAGATCAGATCCTGTGTTTGTCAAAAGAGAATTAAAGAGAAAGCATCTCTGCCAGGCTCTGAGTGAGAGACAAGTATGATATTATCTCAAATATACTGTGAGGTACAGATTATCTGCCACCAAACTGAATGTTTTTGAAAACTGTATCTGCAATGCCATCGAAGAGAAAAAGTATTTTTTGTCTGCTCTTTACTTGCTGGTATAATTTTTGAGACAACAAAATTGTACTGGAAATTCCCACGGAGCCAAATCTAATTTTTAAGATGATATGCCACTTGGTTTCCTAGAGTTGCATTAAAAACATCTGGCAGAAAAGGTTACTTCTTGATATGTATTAAAAAAAAATTCCTCCCCAACCCTCTTCATTAATCTTCAGAGACATTAGTTTTAGCAATAGTTACTTTAAAGTATTTCAGTAATAAATGTTGAAGAGCGAACGGTGGGAGATTATTTTGTTCATAATTACACAGTGTCAATAATAACTGTGTAGCTAAAGCTGTTGTAATAAACCTGGTTTTTAGCTCTTCTTAATTATCCAGAGCAACACAGTTCACTGAGCATGTCACTTGGCACAACTCCTGACAAAGCAGAATTTTCCTGAAAAGTTTGTTTATGCAAGAGGTAGGGGAAAAAAGGGAGGCTGAAAGTGAAAGACCCAAAGCTGGCAAGAACAACTGCGCATTGACACCCAGCCCTGCACCTCACGCGGAACGGCTGGAGGAGGCCGTCCAGCCCAGAGCCAGGAGAGCCCGCCTGCCTTCACGGTGAGACACCAGGTTTTCCCACAGCGCATGGCTCTGAGCTGGGCAACAAGGACGAGAGCAAGCGGCCTCAAGTTGTGCCAAGGGCAGTTTAGGTTGGACCTGAGGAACAATTTCTTCCCCCAAAGGGTTGTCCCCGTCCCTGGAGGGGTTTACACGATGTGCCAATGTGGTGCTGAGGGCTATGGTTTAGTGGTGACCTGGCGGTGCTGGGTTAACGCTTGGACTCAGTGATCTTCAAGCTCTCTTCCAGCCAAAACACTTCTGTGATTCTGTGGTTTTGCAGAAGTCTCGAGGGTGCCCAAGATGATTCCCTTTCATCCGGACTGAACTTTGATGCCAGACAGTATGAGAGAGCCCAGTCCACGCTGAACGCGCTGTGAGTGTTTCTGTTGAGTTCACTGAGTTTTGAGGCTGATCCATGAAGTATGAACCGCTGCTAGCTGTGATGGCCACGTCTGTAACAACCCCACCGTTTCGCTTCGCTGTTATTCGGCACTGCTCTGCTTACTAGCAAAGACACACTCGCTGCACAAACAGGTGTAAGAGCAAATAAAACCTTTAAACTTTGCCTTTGTTATCAAGAGACCACCTCGTACTGCCTGTCTTCAGAAATGTTTAATTAAAAATAAATGTGTCAGCATTTACCAGAGCACGCCAACCCCATAGTCCACAGAGGCAGCTGCATGGGACACATTTAAAGACTCGTTCAAATGCCTCCTCCCCCTGAAAGGTTTTTTATTTCTTTTCCTGATGTTAAATTTTTCTTTGACTGCAATTGCATGATACAATATGTCATCGGTCTGTCTGAATAGTAAAAAAAATCTTTAGGAACAACAAAAGAAAAAAATCAGGAATGTTGTAAGAACATTTCTGGAATTCAGCTGTAATTTTTACAGGGGACACTTAAAATTTGGACAACTTCAACCACTTGACCAGGGTGAATTTTGAAAGCAAAATTTTTCAGTTTTAAAATTTTTAAAAAATTAATGAGTTTATTTCACTATTAAATTAATATTTATAGGCATTAAATGAGTCCTAGTGACAGGCCAACAAACTTAAAGTTGGAGTCAAAGATGTGCATTTGACTTTGGCTTTTTAAAATCGAAGCAGTTTGAAGTAATACAGAGTTAGCAATGAAACTCCAGCTATTTCTAATTATTACTGTGTCTGACAGGATGCATATGTTTATGGAATAATCTATGCATGACATGAGAAAGCTCTTTTTACTGTTTTTGAAACAGTGTTTACATCAAAGTAAAACACATGTGTGATAAAAGAACAAAGCCGAATTCCCTCGTCGCTAGTCCTGTTGGAGAACTGTATAGAGGATATTTACAACGTCTTTTGGTGTGGTAGAACTCCGTGTTAACAGGCAGGATTAATTAACAGGCAGGAAAAGCTAAAGAACCATGAAGGGCTGAGGAAGATAGAGAGTCTCCTAAACTATCAGGATAGGTAGGAAGGAACACAAGAATTTGTCAGGGACTTGCTGCAAAGTTTTATTTTTATTCAAAAGGCTCTTGGGCCCAAAGCACCGAGTGGAAGCAATTTTACAAATCAAAGGAGATAAACTATGGGAAAAAATTATGAGCAACTAGTTTGCCCAAAGGACTTGTAACAGGATCTGGAGCTTTCATCCCAGCCCAGTTAACACTGACCAAGACTAGGTCTCATCAGGAATAAATTGGGCAGATGTTCCCATCGCAAAATCACCTGACACCAACTGACTTTCCTATTGGCCATGTCAGCAAAGAGTCAACGATTACATGACTATGAAATACTGTCCTTTCAGAAAGGCTTCAGGATGGCTGAAGGATGATGTCTAGACTGTGTCTGAACCAGCAACAGATATTGCTCAGGCTCCTGTTTGCAGAGCTGTAATTGGCCTGATTGTTTTATTGCACACAGATATTGTTAATCAGCAGATTTGCAGCAGCTTTTTGATGACACCCACGGAAACAGTTCAACAGAAAATCTGTGGATGGAAGGACTGGGTTGGGTCATGGGGTGGAGGGGGCTCTCCACCATTTTCCTCACCTAATAAGTTGCAAGCAGTGTCACCTGAGGAAGGAGAGGCTCCCTCCCTATTTAGAGCTCAGCTGGCAAAGCTCCTGAGTGATAAAAGAAGAGTCTGACCAAAGCATTTTGTTGGCAAATAGGCGATGCTTTGCTGATGAATGTTCCAGCTCCTGGTGGCGTAAGACACACAATGGTGATTATTCTTACTCTCTGATGACTGGGGGTTTTTAGCCGTTCAGGTATTAAAAAGCGTATTTTGAATTTTCCTCATTTTCCTTTGCTTTTTCTTTCTTGTTTCCTGCACCTTCTATTAGTTCTATAATTAGACTAATATTTAGTTAGCTAAAATGACATGGTTTGAGTGTGACTACTGCGTCTGGAGATAATGCGAGCAAATGTCAGCATAGAATTTATAGGTACAGAAACATAAATAATTCTTTAATGAGTCCTTTCAATCTTAACATAATCAGTGAGAAACTAAATGGGTTGGTCCCCCCCAACCAAGGAAACATAAACTCACAGCAGGATTGGTTGATCACTGAAAAACTTCGTGTTGGACAAGCACCATTTTTAAGCAGAGAGCTGTTTACTTAGCCAGGGAAGTTCGGCTGTGGCGAGTAGACATCACAATTGTTTATTGTTGGAACCCAGAAGCACATTAATTGTGTGATTTGAGTGACTGGGTAGCATCAGCCCCACAGGTTTTGCATGTCAAATGCCCTCATCTTGCCTGGCGTAAACTGACCTCTGAAGTGCGTGTCTGTGCGCTGGAGGTTAAAGGAGGACTCTCCTCCATCCCCACCCAGGGTCTGCCAGGGTGGCTGTGCTGCAAATTTATGTTTTGGGGAGGTGGGAGCGCTTTGATATACTGCATGGGGCAGCAGCCTAGCTTCAATTTCACTTGCGTGTTGTGATTTCCTATGAAAGATCATCTGTCATTGGGGGTTCTTGTAACACATTTGCAAATAAGGTCAAACAATTTGTTCAGAGGTGAACACGGTAAGTATAAACACATTGTAAATATTTGAGTATGAGTTTAATGGTGTTTGAGAGGCTCGCACAAAAAACCTCACAAATAAAATCACTATATTTAAAAACAAATTGGAAAGTTGCACATTATTTTAGCCTTTGGTGAGCATTCATCATCATTACGGACACTTCTGTTTATTTGGGCTTGTGCTGGGGAAAAGGGAATGCTTAGAAAGGCCCAGCGAGGGTGGGCAGCACAGTACGGTGGTGCTGGCCGGGGCTCCAACCAGCCCCTGCAATTAGCAGCTGCCATGCCCTCCCACACAAAAACCCATCAAGTTTGCCAAAATACCCTTTTTAAAAGCGATTATGGTGTACGGGAGCACCAGATCTGGTGTAGCGATAGCCTTGGAGGGGAACAGCCCAGCGAAGCGACGGGCAGCGCAGGCTTCAAGGTGCTCCTTGGCTCTCTGGGTGGGGAACAAACGGTGTTTCTGTATGAAAAATGATGTGTGATCTTCATCAGACCTCTGTGCTGCATTTTGTGGAGGCACTTCATGCTCTGGGGAAGATAAAGTGGAGCTGACTCCTCCAACGCCACCTTGGTACTACTATTCTTACTGGAATAGGGCTGGAGAAACATCTGAATTACCTCAGGTGTGTTGATCAAAGCACTATGGGAACTTTTTGTAAACCCCACTCTGATGTGCCATCCCCAGTCCTGCCCCAATCTCTGTAGAGATGGCTCCGTACAGAAACTCTTCTGGCCCCATTCCAGCACGCCCCTGCTGAGCAGAGCTCTTTCATGAGGGGTTCCCTTCATAGCACTACATTGTGATATGGTTTTGGAGAGGAGAACTAAGATATTTCCAGAGTATCTCCCCCAAGTTTACATCCCTTGGTAGTCACCAAGCAAAGCTAGGTTTGAAAAGTGTTAAACCTGCTGATTTGATTTCAAAATGGTTAAAAAAAAAAAAAAAAAGGCTTTGAAGTAAGTCTGAGTGTCATGATTTTCAGGTCTGCAATTCCCACCCTCCAGTTGTTTGTGTGGGGCCCAACCCCGCAAACTCTTTGGCTGTACCTGAATGTAGACGCTTGCAAGTTCATGTCTCAGCTACTCCACTCTTTGAAACGGAGAACTATGTGTATGTGGAACAGCATCTAAAGCATCCGGCACATTTGGGGGGCGCTAAGATCTGTATTATTACTAATTGTGTATAAATATGCAAATTGCATTATACAAAAAATGTAAAAAACAGTGAATTTAAACATAACAATATGTAGGTGGGACGTCGGCATTGAAAGCAGCCTCCCTCGTCCAGCGAGCTACTATAAATGGTATAGGCAAAGAATTTCAGTTCATTCATTTTACTTTCGATCTTCTTGAGTGAAATTCACCGCCGGGTTTCATTTGGCCTCTCCTGAAGCCATCCTATAAATCACATGATGTGGAGCACACAAAGATAATTATTTCGCTAGGCTTTAGAATAAGTATTCCACTGCCATGTTGCCGTATTAAAGATTTTTTCTTTTTTTCTGGGGCACTATAAATTGCAATGCTCAGCTACGCTTCATACCTGTTAAAAAATGGACTCTAGGTGCCAAACTAGCGGGGAGCACCAGCAGCTGCTTTGGGACCTCCCCATTAGTGAGCCTGGACGTGGACAGCCCATTTCCTTTGTGGCTGCGGCCGGAGGAGCGAGCGCGGCACAACCTTTCACAGCTCCTCAGGGAAGAGAAAGCTGTTGCAGAGGGACTGGCCTTCCTGCCAGCTCATGAGACACCATAAACCCAACTGGTGGAGGGCTGGACTTACATGTTTCTTCTCAGCCAAGATCACACCCTTCTGGAGGCTGCTTTGTCGCAGCACAGAAGTGTGGGCTGCTGCAGTAATTCTGCCATGAATGAGAGCCTTTCTTTTGAGTCATACACTTTTATTTCCAGTCTGTGGTGTCTTGGCTTACTACTGTGCTGGGGATTATCCCTGCAAAAAAGCCAGAGCCTGGAAAATGAGCCATTTTCAGCACCTATGAAACTAGTTTTTTCAGAAAATGTTTCCCTCTTTATATGTAAAAGTATATATTAAAAAATGGTTTCACTACAGTGAAACCAAGTAATTTATAGTAATAATAAAAATAATATAAAAACATATTTTAATACTATAATGTAATAGGAAAATGTAGTACCAATAATGTTATCGTTAATATTATCAGTAGTAGCATAATAAAGTTTAATCTTCATTTTTTCTGGGCGCTGGTCAAATATAATGAATTAGACTTTTTTCCAAGCAGCAAATAGCCTCATTTTATATGAATGTATCAGACCGAGTGGGCAACAGGGATGAAGTGTGCCAGCAGGGAGAGCAGAGTTCGTGTCTGTGAAGAGTTTGTTTTGTTTCCTTTCCCAGATTTCTTTCAAGGATACCCAGAGGGCTGGCCCAGAAGAGGTGGGTCCGTAGGACATGCAATTTAAAAATGGGGAAAGAAGGGAAACCTTTATGGAAAAGCCAAAATGAAATAAGAAGGGAAGAGGAACCCCCCAAGGTAGGGGG